>NC_134354.1:784934488-785167684 GCF_048569485.1 Anomaloglossus baeobatrachus | reverse complement strand
GCTCAGGTGCTCAGTACTGGTAACTAGTGAATGAGGCGGGCACTACCATGCTCGGGGGCTCAGTACTAGTAACTAGTGATGAGCGGGCACTACCATGCTCGGGGTGCTCAGTACTGGTAACTAGTGATGAGGCGGGCACTACCATGCTCGGGTGCTCAGTACTGGTAACTAGTGATGAGCGGGCACTACCATGCTCGGGTGCTTAGTACTGGTAACTAGTGATGAGCGGGCACTACCATGCTCGGGTGCTCAGTACTAGTAACTAGTGATGAGCGGGCACTACCATGCTCGGGTGCTCAGTACTGGTAACTAGTGATGAGTGGGCACTACATGCTCGGGTGCTCAGTACTGGTAACTAGTGATGAGCGGGCACTACCATGCTCGGGTGCTCAGTACTGGTAACTAGTGATTGAGCGGGGCACTACCATGCTCGGGTGCTCAGTACTAGTAACTAGTGATGAGCGGGCACTACCATGCTCGGGTGCTCAGTACTAGTAACTAGTGATGAGCGGGCACTACCATGCTCGGGTGCTCAGTACTGGTAACTAGTGATGAGTGGCACTACCATGCTCGGGTGCTCAGTACTGGTAACTAGTGATGAGCGGCACTACCATGCTCGGGTGCTCAGTACTGGTAACTAGTGATGAGCAGGCACTACCATGCTCGGGTGCTCAGTACTGGTAACTAGTGATGAGCGGGCACTACCATGCTCGGGTGCTCAGTACTGGTAACTAGTGATGAGCGGGCACTACCATGCTCGGGTGCTCAGTACTGGTAACTAGTGATGAGCGGGCACTACCATGCTCAGGTGCTCTGTACTGGTAACTAGTGATGAGCGGGCACTACCATGCTCAGGTGCTCAGTACTGGTAACTAGTGATGAGCGGGCACTACCATGCTCAGGTGCTCAGTACTGGTAACTAGTGATGAGCGGGCACTACCATGCTCAGGTGCTCAGTACTGGTAACTAGTGATGAGCGGGCACTACCATGCTCGGGTGCTCAGTACTCGTAACTAGTGATGAGCGGGCACTACCATGCTCAGGTGCTCTGTACTGGTAACTAGTAATGAGCGTACACTACCATGCTCAGGTGCTCTGTACTGGTAACTAGTGATGAGCGGGGCACTACCATGCTCGGGTGCTCAGTACTAGTAACTAGTGATGAGCGGGCACTACCATGCTCGGGTGCTCAGTACTGGTAACTAGTGATGAGCGGGCACTACTATGCTCGGGGTGCTCAGTACTAGTAACTAGTGATGAGCGGGCACTACCATGCTCGGGTTGCTCAGTACTAGTAACTAGTGATGAGCGGGCACTACCATGCTCGGGTGCTCAGTACTGGTAACTAGTGATGAGCGGGCACTACTATGCTCGGGGTGCTCAGTACTAGTAACTAGTGATGAGCGGGCACTACCATGCTCGGGTGCTCAGTACTGGTAACTAGTGATGAGCGGGCACTACAATGCTCGGGTGCTCAGTACTTGTAACTAGTGATGAGTGAGCACTACCATGCTCGGGTGCTCAGTACTAGTAACTAGTGATGAGCGGGCACTACCATGCTCGGGTGCTCAGTACTAGTAACTAGTGATGAGCGGACACTACCATGCTCGGGTGCTCAGTACTGGTAACTAGTGATGAGCGGGCACTACCATGCTCGGGTGCTCAGTTCTAGTAACTAGTGATGAGCGGGCACTACATGCTCGGGTGCTCAGTTCTAGTAACTAGTGATGAGCGGGCACTACCATGCTCGGGTGCTCAGTACTAGTAACTAGTGATGAGCGGGCACTACCATGCTCGGGTGCTCAGTACTAGTAACTAGTGATGAGCGGGCACTACCATGCTCGGGTGCTCAGTACTAGTAACTAGTGATGAGCGGGCACTAACATGCTCGGGTGCTCAGTACTAGTAACTAGTGATGATCGGGCACTACCATGCTCGGGGGCTCAGTACTAGTAACTAGTGATGAGCGGACACTACCATGCTCGGGGGCTCAGTACTGGTAACTAGTGATGAGCGGACACTACCATGCTCAGGTGCTCAGTACTGGTAACTAGTGATGAGCGGGGCACTACCATGCTCGGGGGGCTCAGTACTAGTAACTAGTGATGAGCGGGCACTACCATGCTCGGGTGCTCAGTACTGGTAACTAGTGATGAGCGGGCACTACCATGCTCGGGTGCTCAGTACTGGTAACTAGTGATGAGCGGGCACTACCATGCTCGGGTGCTTAGTACTGGTAACTAGTGATGAGCGGGCACTACCATGCTCGGGTGCTCAGTACTAGTAACTAGTGATGAGCGGGCACTACCATGCTCGGGTGCTCAGTACTGGTAACTAGTGATGAGTGGGCACTACCATGCTCGGGTGCTCAGTACTGGTAACTAGTGATGAGCGGACACTACCATGCTCGGGTGCTCAGTACTGGTAACTAGTGATGAGCGGACACTACCATGCTCGGGTGCTCAGTACTGGTAACTAGTGATGAGCGGGCACTACCATGCTCGGGTGCTCAGTACTGGTAACTAGTGATGAGCGGGCACTACCATGCTCGGGTGCTCAGTACTGGTAACTAGTGATGAGCGGGCACTACCATGCTCGGGTGCTCAGTACTAGTAACTAGTGATGAGCGGGCACTACCATAGAACCAAAAAAGAATATAGCCAAAAACCACAAATATAATAAAATCATTTAATTTTTTATTGTCACAATATCATAAAAACATCAAAAAAGGTTTAAAATGATGATAAAGAGGGGGGCTGACACACGAATAGAAAAATATCAGGAAATACACATAGTGTGATGAATAAAAATCACAAGATGGCACTATGACTCAGGATATGGAGCAGGTGCAGGCAAAGCAGAAAATCACCATGAATAATAAATATGGCACCTATAATAAATACTATAAATATGAGGTGCAAATAATGCCAAAGTGGTCTATATTATAGTGCATAAAAAAGACATGGCGATGTAAATGCGCCAGCATCTCACCATACCCACGAAAAAGCGTCATATTACATGTGGGCTCTATCTGAGGTAAAATACCAATATCAGAAGCAAAATAAGGGCCCAAAGACATGAAGAGTAATACCTGTAGCCATCAGTGTGAACAATTGTGCCAGCCAGCCGACCCAACACGTGTTTCGGAGATCCTTCGTCAGGGGGCGTGTGTCAACTGGTAACTAGTGATGACGCGGGCACTACCATGCTCGGGGGCTCAGTACTAGTAACTAGTGATGAGCGGGCACTACCATGCTCGGGTGCTCAGTACTGGTAACTAGTGATGAGCGGGCACTACCATGCTCGGGGTGCTCAGTACTGGTAACTAGTGATGAGCGGGCACTACCATGCTCGGGTGCTCAGTACTAGTAACTAGTGATGAGCGGGCACTACCATGCTCGGGTGCTCAGTACTGGTAACTAGTGATGAGTGGGCACTACCATGCTCGGGGTGCTCAGTACTGGTAACTAGTGATGAGCGGGCACTACCATGCTCGGGTGCTCAGTACTGGTAACTAGTGATGAGCAGGCACTACCATGCTCGGGTGCTCAGTACTGGTAACTAGTGATGAGCGGGCACTACCATGCTCAGGTGCTCAGTACTGGTAACTAGTGATGAGCGGGCACTACCATGCTCGGGTGCTCAGTACTCGTAACTAGTGATGAGCGGGCACTACCATGCTCAGGTGCTCTGTACTGGTAACTAGTGATGAGCGGGCACTACCATGCTCAGGTGCTCTGTACTGGTAACTAGTGATGAGCGGGCACTACCATGCTCGGGTGCTCAGTACTAGTAACTAGTGATGAGCGGGCACTACCATGCTCAGGTGCTCAGTACTGGTAACTAGTGATGAGCGGGCACTACTATGCTCGGGTGCTCAGTACTAGTAACTAGTGATGAGCGGGCACTACCATGCTCGGGTGCTCAGTACTAGTAACTAGTGATGAGCGGGCACTACCATGCTCGGGTGCTCAGTACTGGTAACTAGTGATGAGCGGGCACTACCATGCTCGGGGTGCTCAGTACTGGTAACTAGTGATGAGCGGGCACTACTATGCTCGGGTGCTCAGTACTAGTAACTAGTGATGAGCGGGCACTACCATGCTCGGGTGCTCAGTACTGGTAACTAGTGATGAGCGGGCACTACAATGCTCGGGTGCTCAGTACTTGTAACTAGTGATGAGTGAGCACTACCATGCTCGGGTGCTCAGTACTAGTAACTAGTGATGAGCGGGCACTACCATGCTCGGGTGCTCAGTACTGGTAACTAGTGATGAGCGGGCACTACCATGCTCGGGTGCTTAGTACTGGTAACTAGTGATGAGCGGGCACTACCATGCTCGGGTGCTCAGTACTAGTAACTAGTGATGAGCGGGCACTACCATGCTCGGGTGCTCAGTACTGGTAACTAGTGATGAGCGGGCACTACTATGCTCGGTGCTCAGTACTAGTAACTAGTGATGAGCGGGCACTACCATGCTCGGGTGCTCAGTACTAGTAACTAGTGATGAGCGGGCACTACCATGCTCGGGTGCTCAGTACTGGTAACTAGTGATGAGCGGGCACTACTATGCTCGGGTGCTCAGTACTAGTAACTAGTGATGAGCGGGCACTACCATGCTCGGGTGCTCAGTACTAGTAACTAGTGATGAGCGGGCACTACCATGCTCGGGTGCTCAGTACTGGTAACTAGTGATGAGCGGGCACTACTATGCTCGGGTGCTCAGTACTAGTAACTAGTGATGAGCGGGCACTACCATGCTCGGGTGCTCAGTACTGGTAACTAGTGATGAGCGGGCACTACAATGCTCGGGTGCTCAGTACTTGTAACTAGTGATTGAGTGAGGCACTACCATGCTCGGGTGCTCAGTACTAGTAACTAGTGATGAGCGGACACTACCATGCTCGGGTGCTCAGTACTGGTAACTAGTGATGAGCGGGCACTACCATGCTCGGGTGCTCAGTTCTAGTAACTAGTGATGAGCGGGCACTACCATGCTCGGGTGCTCAGTTCTAGTAACTAGTGATGAGCGGGCACTACCATGCTCGGGTGCTCAGTACTAGTAACTAGTGATGAGCGGGCACTACCATGCTCGGGTGCTCAGTACTAGTAACTAGTGATGAGCGGGCACTACCATGCTCGGGTGCTCAGTACTAGTAACTAGTGATGAGCGGGCACTACCATGCTCGGGTGCTCAGTACTAGTAACTAGTGATGAGCGGGCACTACCATGCTCGGGTGCTCAGTACTAGTAACTAGTGATGAGCGGGCACTACCATGCTCGGGTGCTCAGTACTGGTAACTAGTGATGAGTGGGCACTACCATGCTCGGGTGCTCAGTACTGGTAACTAGTGATGAGCGGGCACTACCATGCTCGGGTGCTCAGTACTGGTAACTAGTGATGAGCAGGCACTACCATGCTCGGGTGCTCAGTACTGGTAACTAGTGATGAGCGGGCACTACCATGCTCGGGTGCTCAGTACTGGTAACTAGTGATGAGCGGGCACTACCATGCTCGGGTGCTCAGTACTGGTAACTAGTGATGAGCGGGCCACTACCATGCTCAGGTGCTCTGTACTGGTAACTAGTGATGAGCGGGCACTACCATGCTCAGGTGCTCAGTACTGGTAACTAGTGATGAGCGGGGCACTACCATGCTCAGGTGCTCAGTACTGGTAACTAGTGATGAGCGGGCACTACCATGCTCAGGTGCTCAGTACTGGTAACTAGTGATGAGCGGGCACTACCATGCTCGGGTGCTCAGTACTCGTAACTAGTGATGAGCGGGCACTACCATGCTCAGGTGCTCTGTACTGGTAACTAGTAATGAGCGTACACTACCATGCTCAGGTGCTCTGTACTGGTAACTAGTGATGAGCGGGCACCTACCATGCTCGGGTGCTCAGTACTAGTAACTAGTGATGAGCGGGCACTACCATGCTCGGGTGCTCAGTACTGGTAACTAGTGATGAGCGGGCACTACCTATGCTCGGGTGCTCAGTACTAGTAACTAGTGATGAGCGGGCACTACCATGCTCGGGTGCTCAGTACTAGTAACTAGTGATGAGCGGGCACTACCATGCTCGGGTGCTCAGTACTGGTAACTAGTGATGAGCGGGCACTACTATGCTCGGGTGCTCAGTACTAGTAACTAGTGATGAGCGGGCACTACCATGCTCGGTGTGCTCAGTACTGGTAACTAGTGATGAGCGGGCACTACAATGCTCGGTGCTCAGTACTTGTAACTAGTGATGAGTGAGCACTACCATGCTCGGGTGCTCAGTACTAGTAACTAGTGATGAGCGGGCACTACCATGCTCGGGTGCTCAGTACTAGTAACTAGTGATGAGCGGACACTACCATGCTCGGGTGCTCAGTACTGGTAACTAGTGATGAGCGGGCACTACCATGCTCGGGTGCTCAGTTCTAGTAACTAGTGATGAGCGGGCACTACCATGCTCGGGTGCTCAGTTCTAGTAACTAGTGATGAGCGGGCACTACCATGCTCGGGTGCTCAGTACTAGTAACTAGTGATGAGCGGGCACTACCATGCTCGGGTGCTCAGTACTAGTAACTAGTGATGAGCGGGCACTACCATGCTCGGGTGCTCAGTACTAGTAACTAGTGATGAGCGGGCACTAACATGCTCGGGTTGCTCAGTACTTGTAACTAGTGATGATCGGGCACTACCATGCTCGGGGGCTCAGTACTAGTAACTAGTGATGAGCGGACACTACCATGCTCGGGGGGCTCAGTACTGGTAACTAGTGATGAGCGGACACTACCATGCTCAGGTGCTCAGTACTGGTAACTAGTGATGAGCGGGCACTACCATGCTCGGGGGCTCAGTACTAGTAACTAGTGATGAGCGGGCACTACCATGCTCGGGTGCTCAGTACTGGTAACTAGTGATGAGCGGGCACTACCATGCTCGGGTGCTCAGTACTGGTAACTAGTGATGAGCGGGCACTACCATGCTCGGGTGCTTAGTACTGGTAACTAGTGATGAGCGGGCACTACCATGCTCGGGTGCTCAGTACTAGTAACTAGTGATGAGCGGGCACTACCATGCTCGGGTGCTCAGTACTGGTAACTAGTGATGAGTGGGCACTACCATGCTCGGGTGCTCAGTACTGGTAACTAGTGATGAGCGGGCACTACCATGCTCGGGTGCTCAGTACTGGTAACTAGTGATGAGCGGGCACTACCATGCTCGGGTGCTCAGTACTAGTAACTAGTGATGAGCGGGCACTACCATGCTCGGGTGCTCAGTACTAGTAACTAGTGATGAGCGGGCACTACCATGCTCGGGTGCTCAGTACTGGTAACTAGTGATGAGTGGGCACTACCATGCTCGGGTGCTCAGTACTGGTAACTAGTGATGAGCGGGCACTACCATGCTCGGGTGCTCAGTACTGGTAACTAGTGATGAGCAGGCACTACCATGCTCGGGTGCTCAGTACTGGTAACTAGTGATGAGCGGGCACTACCATGCTCGGGTGCTCAGTACTGGTAACTAGTGATGAGCGGGCACTACCATGCTCGGGTGCTCAGTACTGGTAACTAGTGATGAGCGGGCACTACCATGCTCAGGTGCTCTGTACTGGTAACTAGTGATGAGCGGGCACTACCATGCTCAGGTGCTCAGTACTGGTAACTAGTGATGAGCGGGCACTACCATGCTCAGGTGCTCAGTACTGGTAACTAGTGATGAGCGGGCACTACCATGCTCAGGTGCTCAGTACTGGTAACTAGTGATGAGCGGGCACTACCATGCTCGGGTGCTCAGTACTCGTAACTAGTGATGAGCGGGCACTACCATGCTCAGGTGCTCTGTACTGGTAACTAGTAATGAGCGTACACTACCATGCTCAGGTGCTCTGTACTGGTAACTAGTGATGAGCGGGCACTACCATGCTCGGGTGCTCAGTACTAGTAACTAGTGATGAGCGGGCACTACCATGCTCGGGTGCTCAGTACTGGTAACTAGTGATGAGCGGGCACTACTATGCTCGGGTGCTCAGTACTAGTAACTAGTGATGAGCGGGCACTACCATGCTCGGGTGCTCAGTACTAGTAACTAGTGATGAGCGGGCACTACCATGCTCGGGTGCTCAGTACTGGTAACTAGTGATGAGCGGGCACTACTATGCTCGGGTGCTCAGTACTAGTAACTAGTGATGAGCGGGGCACTACCATGCTCGGGTGCTCAGTACTGGTAACTAGTGATGAGCGGGCACTACAATGCTCGGGTGCTCAGTACTTGTAACTAGTGATGAGTGAGCACTACCATGCTCGGGTGCTCAGTACTAGTAACTAGTGATGAGCGGGCACTACCATGCTCGGGTGCTCAGTACTAGTAACTAGTGATGAGCGGACACTACCATGCTCGGGTGCTCAGTACTGGTAACTAGTGATGAGCGGGCACTACCATGCTCGGGTGCTCAGTTCTAGTAACTAGTGATGAGCGGGCACTACCATGCTCGGGTGCTCAGTTCTAGTAACTAGTGATGAGCGGGCACTACCATGCTCGGGTGCTCAGTACTAGTAACTAGTGATGAGCGGGCACTACCATGCTCGGGTGCTCAGTACTAGTAACTAGTGATGAGCGGGCACTACCATGCTCGGGTTGCTCAGTACTAGTAACTAGTGATGAGCGGGCACTAACATGCTCGGGTGCTCAGTACTAGTAACTAGTGATGATCGGGCACTACCATGCTCGGGGGCTCAGTACTAGTAACTAGTGATGAGCGGACACTACCATGCTCGGGGGCTCAGTACTGGTAACTAGTGATGAGCGGACACTACCATGCTCAGGTTGCTCAGTACTGGTAACTAGTGATGAGCGGGCACTACCATGCTCGGGGGCTCAGTACTAGTAACTAGTGATGAGCGAGGCACTACCATGCTCGGGTGCTCAGTACTGGTAACTAGTGATGAGCGGGCACTACCATGCTCGGGTGCTCAGTACTGGTAACTAGTGATGAGCGGGCACTACCATGCTCGGGTGCATAGTACTGGTAACTAGTGATGAGCGGGCACTACCATGCTCGGGTGTGCTCAGTACTAGTAACTAGTGATGAGCGGGCACTACCATGCTCGGGTGCTCAGTACTGGTAACTAGTGATGAGTGGGCACTACCATGCTCGGGTGCTCAGTACTGGTAACTAGTGATGAGCGGGACACTACCATGCTCGGGTGCTCAGTACTGGTAACTAGTGATGAGCGGGACACTACCATGCTCGGGTGCTCAGTACTGGTAACTAGTGATGAGCGGGCACTACCATGCTCGGGTGCTCAGTACTGGTAACTAGTGATGAGCGGGCACTACCATGCTCGGGTGCTCAGTACTGGTAACTAGTGATGAGCGGCACTACCATGCTCGGGTGCTCAGTACTAGTAACTAGTGATGAGCGGGCACTACCATAGAACCAAAAAAGAATATAGCCAAAAACCACAAATATAATAAAATCATTTAATTTTTATTGTCACAATATCATAAAAACATCAAAAAAGGTTTAAAATGATGATAAAGAGGGGGGCTGACACACGAATAGAAAATATCAGGAAATACACATAGTGTGATGAATAAAAATCACAAGATGGCACTATGACTCAGGATATGGAGCAGGTGCAGGCAAAGCAGAAAATCACCATGAATAATAAATATGGCACCTATAATAAATACTATAAATATGAGGTGCAAATAATGCCAAAGTGGTCTATATTATAGTGCATAAAAAGACATGGCGATGTAAATGCGCCAGCATCTCACCATACCCACGAAAAAGCGTCATATTACATGTGGGCTCTATCTGAGGTAAAATACCAATATCAGAAGCAAAATAAGGGCCCAAAGACATGAAGAGTAATACCTGTAGCCATCAGTGTGAACAATTGTGCCAGCCAGCCGACCCAACACGTGTTTCGGAGATCCTTCGTCAGGGGGCGTGTGTCAACTGGTAACTAGTGATGAGCGGGCACTACCATGCTCGGGGGCTCAGTACTAGTAACTAGTGATGAGCGGGCACTACCATGCTCGGGTGCTCAGTACTGGTAACTAGTGATGAGCGGGCACTACCATGCTCGGGTGCTCAGTACTGGTAACTAGTGATGAGCGGGCACTACCATGCTCGGGTGCTCAGTACTAGTAACTAGTGATGAGCGGGCACTACCATGCTCGGGTGCTCAGTACTGGTAACTAGTGATGAGTGGGCACTACCATGCTCGGGTGCTCAGTACTGGTAACTAGTGATGAGCGGGCACTACCATGCTCGGGTGCTCAGTACTGGTAACTAGTGATGAGCAGGCACTACCATGCTCGGGTGCTCAGTACTGGTAACTAGTGATGAGCGGGCACTACCATGCTCAGGTGCTCAGTACTGGTAACTAGTGATGAGCGGGCACTACCATGCTCGGGTGCTCAGTACTCGTAACTAGTGATGAGCGGGCACTACCATGCTCAGGTGCTCTGTACTGGTAACTAGTGATGAGCGGGCACTACCATGCTCAGGTGCTCTGTACTGGTAACTAGTGATGAGCGGGCACTACCATGCTCGGGTGCTCAGTACTAGTAACTAGTGATGAGCGGGCACTACCATGCTCAGGTGCTCAGTACTGGTAACTAGTGATGAGCGGGCACTACTATGCTCGGGTGCTCAGTACTAGTAACTAGTGATGAGCGGGCACTACCATGCTCGGGTGCTCAGTACTAGTAACTAGTGATGAGCGGGCACTACCATGCTCGGGTGCTCAGTACTGGTAACTAGTGATGAGCGGGCACTACCATGCTCGGGTGCTCAGTACTGGTAACTAGTGATGAGCGGGCACTACTATGCTCGGGTGCTCAGTACTAGTAACTAGTGATGAGCGGGCACTACCATGCTCGGGTGCTCAGTACTGGTAACTAGTGATGAGCGGGCACTACAATGCTCGGGTGCTCAGTACTTGTAACTAGTGATGAGTGAGCACTACCATGCTCGGGTGCTCAGTACTAGTAACTAGTGATGAGCGGGCACTACCATGCTCGGGTGCTCAGTACTGGTAACTAGTGATGAGCGGGCACTACCATGCTCGGGTGCTTAGTACTGGTAACTAGTGATGAGCGGGCACTACCATGCTCGGGTGCTCAGTACTAGTAACTAGTGATGAGCGGGCACTACCATGCTCGGGTGCTCAGTACTGGTAACTAGTGATGAGCGGGCACTACCATGCTCGGGTGCTCAGTACTCGTAACTAGTGATGAGCGGGCACTACCATGCTCAGGTGCTCTGTACTGGTAACTAGTGATGAGCGGGCACTACCATGCTCAGGTGCTCTGTACTGGTATCTAGTGATGAGCGGGCACTACCATGCTCGGGTGCTCAGTACTAGTAACTAGTGATGAGCGGGCACTACCATGCTCGGGTGCTCAGTACTGGTAACTAGTGATGAGCGGGCACTACTATGCTCGGGTGCTCAGTACTAGTAACTAGTGATGAGCGGGCACTACCATGCTCGGGTGCTCAGTACTAGTAACTAGTGATGAGCGGGCACTACCATGCTCGGGTGCTCAGTACTGGTAACTAGTGATGAGCGGGCACTACCATGCTCGGGTGCTCAGTACTGGTAACTAGTGATGAGCGGGCACTACTATGCTCGGGTGCTCAGTACTAGTAACTAGTGATGAGCGGGCACTACCATGCTCGGGTGCTCAGTACTGGTAACTAGTGATGAGCGGGCACTACAATGCTCGGGTGCTCAGTACTTGTAACTAGTGATGAGTGAGCACTACCATGCTCGGGTGCTCAGTACTAGTAACTAGTGATGAGCGGGCACTACCATGCTCGGGTGCTCAGTACTAGTAACTAGTGATGAGCGGACACTACCATGCTCGGGTGCTCAGTACTGGTAACTAGTGATGAGCGGGCACTACCATGCTCGGGTGCTCAGTTCTAGTAACTAGTGATGAGCGGGCACTACCATGCTCGGGTGCTCAGTTCTAGTAACTAGTGATGAGCGGGCACTACCATGCTCGGGTGCTCAGTACTAGTAACTAGTGATGAGCGGGCACTACCATGCTCGGGTGCTCAGTACTAGTAACTAGTGATGAGCGGGCACTACCATGCTCGGGTGCTCAGTACTAGTAACTAGTGATGAGCGGGCACTACCATGCTCGGGTGCTCAGTACTAGTAACTAGTGATGAGCGGGCACTACCATGCTCGGGGGCTCAGTACTAGTAACTAGTGATGAGCGGACACTACCATGCTCGGGGGCTCAGTACTGGTAACTAGTGATGAGCGGACACTACCATGCTCAGGTGCTCAGTACTGGTAACTAGTGATGAGCGGGCACTACCATGCTCGGGGGCTCAGTACTAGTAACTAGTGATGAGCGGGCACTACCATGCTCGGGTGCTCAGTACTGGTAACTAGTGATGAGCGGGCACTACCATGCTCGGGTACTCAGTACTGGTAACTAGTGATGAGCGGGTACTACCATGCTCGGGTGCTTAGTACTGGTAACTAGTGATGAGCGGGCACTACCATGCTCGGGTGCTCAGTACTAGTAACTAGTGATGAGCGGGCACTACCATGCTCGGGTGCTCAGTACTGGTAACTAGTGATGAGTGGGCACTACCATGCTCGGGTGCTCAGTACTGGTAACTAGTGATGAGCGGGCACTACCATGCTCGGGTGCTCAGTACTAGTAACTAGTGATGAGCGGGCACTACCATGCTTGGGTGCTCAGTACTGGTAACTAGTGATGAGCGGGCACTACCATGCTCGGGTGCTCAGTACTGGTAACTAGTGATGAGCGGGCACTACCATGCTCGGGTGCTCAGTACTGGTAACTAGTGATGAGCGGGCACTACCATGCTCGGGTGCTCAGTACTGGTAACTAGTGATGAGCGGGCACTACCATGCTCGGGTGCTCAGTACTGGTAACTAGTGATGAGCGGGCACTACCATGCTCAGGTGCTCAGTACTGGTAACTAGTGATGAGCGGGCACTACCATGCTCGGGTGCTCAGTACTGGTAACTAGTGATGAGCGGGCACTACCATGCTCAGGTGCTCAGTACTGGTAACTAGTGATGAGCGGGCACTACCATGCTCAGGTGCTCAGTACTGGTAACTAGTGATGAGCGGGCACTACCATGCTCGGGTGCTCAGTACTGGTAACTAGTGATGAGCGGGCACTACCATGCTCCGGTGCTCATGTTTATAGATTTAGGAGTTTTGCCTCGTTGTTCTGTGTCATTGTGTCCCATAGATTGTAAGCTTTTGAGCAGGGCCCTTATTTCTACTGTAGCTGTTGAATTATGTACTATTTTGTTTTGTTTTTGTCTATACAACCCCCACCAGATTGTAAAGTGCTGCGGAATATGTTGGCGCTATATAAATAAAGTTTATTATTATTGTTATTATTACAATTGAATTAGCCCATTCCTTCCTCCCCTGCTCTCCAAATGCCGAAAATCACCCCCTGCAGTTCCTCTGTGTCCAGGGAGGCTTGAAAGCCAGCGTACCTGTCTGTCTACCCCTGGATATAAGGATTGAACCCAAGGACATAGAAGAAGCAGTAGATGGATCATCTGAGGGAAGATGATGCAATGGCCAGAACCACAGAGACAAGGAGAAACCCTCATTACCCACAAAAAGACAGCTGGAGGATTTTGACTCTCATCTCCAGGGTACTTATCCCATTACTGGACTGTATCCGTGTTCGTGAACTATTTTACCCTCAGTGTGGTAGATTGTTTTATGGACCTTATGGTATACATGGAATACAGGTTCTTGTGTGATACCTCGTGATAGCAGCCCATAGTCCTTTACTCTTAGGTGTCTTCTTTCTCAGCTTCTATGTCAGGTTGTACGGGAAACGACCCTACTCGCAGCGCCACCTGAAGGAATAAGCTGGAGCTGCACAGGTGCTGCTCTTGTTCGCCAAGGAGACTCTGTGGGTAGATGTGACTCTGGGTGGTGTGCCTGGCACTTACTGGTTTCTTCAGGCCGGTGTCCATCCTCCCGCTGGCAGTCGTGGACAGTTGGTAAGACAGGCAACACCAGAGTTCTCATGACAGACATGGCCTTCCTTTCCTTTCTTCTTCTCAGTGTGGAGTACTACTTCTCGACCTGTTCCCCCTCTATCTTGGATCTCATCCTCAAGCTTCAGGGTCTGTGTCTCCTTCCCCTTGACTCTATTCACCATTCGTTCAATTCTGGGCCCTAGCAGCTCTCTAAGCCTGCCGGGGTGAGCCGTAGACACCTCTTGAGGTTACCTCAGGGTTCCCTGACTGGCCCTAGCTCCGAGAATGTGTCTTCTCACACTTGAACCCTATTATAGATTGGCTTGTCTTGAGACCTCTCAACCATCCTCTTTCCCTCATCTGTTACTTCCCATTAACCCTAGTTCTTTCATTCTGCTGCTATCTCAGCATAACTATAGCACCCATGGGGCAGGGGTTAAATGTACTTGTCGCCGGGCCGGTGACGTCGGGTCTGGGATGTCACGGGTGGCCCTGCCCGGCTTCGTGGCCCCGAGGTGTAAAATAAAAGGGGTTGATGGATGGTGGATGGGATTTGTCTCGTGACGCCACCTACGGTATGCGGCCAGGGATTAGCCGCCGCTGTGGTTGTTGTCCTCTGGGGCGGGTGATGCCGCAGCTAGGATGTTTCAGCTTCCCGCAGGTGAAGCTAAGCCCCAGGGAGGATGATGGAGGTAGCAGTGGCCGCTAGCGCCGAAGCGTGGGGCACCGGTGCCGGCAATAAAGGGACGGACACAGTAGTTGCAGTTCCAGGTCTCTACTGAAGTGCTGCCCTCAGAGTACCGGTCTCCACCGTTATGGGCCCCAGCAGATCCCAGATCCTTTGGAGGTCAGAACCGGTGCGGTAGTCTGTGGGCCCTTCCTTCTTGCGCCTTTAAAAATGGATCCCCGTAGCCTGAAGCTGCTTGGGGACCCCGGTTCTTGTAGTGTTAGCTCTCGTCCCGTGTGCAGGTGACGCGGGTCCGCGATGGGGCCTCACCTTGATTAAGAGTCCGAACCCTATGTGCCACTGTGCTTCGGGATCTTGTGGGGGCCAGTGGGACATACAATCCCCATGTCTTGCAGATTCTGGTGATACAACATGAAGTCTGTTCCACCCTAGGGCTCTGCACCCTGGACTGCGCCGGTCCCGAGGGAGCAATGAAGCCCTCCCCTCAGCGACCGTGTTAACTCCTATGTCCCACAGGAGCTACCGAAAAAAAAACGTCTGTCCTCTCCTGCTGGAGAACTCCTCACTGCTGTGTCAGCTCTTAACTCCCCCTAGTGGTCGCTCCTCCCCCGGTTCCCTGTCACTAGTGAGTGGCAGGCCCCATGTTTGGTGACTACCTTAAGACCCGACCCTAGCCCGATCTCCAATGGGGAGGGCAACCTGACTGTATGTATGAGTTTGTGTGTTGAGGAACCGGTACCGACCTCTTCTGGACCCAGGATGAGTATTGCACCTTAAGTGAGGTGCAGTACCCTGTGGCGACTGAAGCCTCTGGGGTGCCACACAACCACTAGGTGGCGTCTTGGGTAGCAGTCCTGCTTTACTGTACCTGGAACCTGCCCCCAGCCAGCAGCATAGCACATTACACTCTACATAACCATACACTTTACATAGCAGGCTCCACCACCTCCTACAGTCACCTCAACAGTGACAACTGGTCAAGACGACGCCATTGCATTTTCAAGAAACACATGTTACATGTGACAGTGTATTTTTGGAATCTGGACCTTTAAAATAGGAAAACAATAGTTCTTTAGAAGATTGGACATAGAAGGACTCTTGTAAGGGCTCGGACTTCAGCCATTACCGGCACGGTGTAGACCGTGTAGACCGTGTAGACCGTTTGCCGTATGTCGAGTTTGCAGTCACTTTCGTTGTTTTGAGTCCACAGAACGTGAACATGGCTAACAAATGGTGCAACAAAACAGTTTAGCAAATGTATCTCAGTCTCTAGAAGTTTTTTTCCTAACACCTTTCCAAAAACTGGATACACAGCGGTGTGACAAAGTCTTTGCCCCCTTCCTGATTTCTTATTCTTTTGCAAGTTTGTTACAAATGTAAATATTAGACAAAGATAAGACAAGTAAACATAGATTGTACATGAAGGTCTTTATTATTGAAGGAGAAAGAAATCCAAACCTTCAGGGCCCTGTGTGAGAAAGTGATTGCACCCTAAACCTAATACCTGATTGGGCAACAACTGCAATCAAGCGTCTGCGATAACTGGCAATGAGTCGGTTACAACGCTCTGGAGGAATTTTAGCCACTCATCTTTGCAGATTTGTAATTCAACCATATTGGAGGGTTTCCGAGCATGAACCTCCTTCTTAAGGTCCGGCCACAGCATCTCAATCTGGTTAAAGTCAGGACTTTGACTAGGCCACTCCAAAGTCTTCATTTTGTTTTCAGCCATTCAGAGGTGGACTTTCTGGTGTGTTTTGGATCATTGTCCTGCTGCATAACCCAAGTGCTCTTCAGCTTGAGGTCAGGAACAGATGGTTGGACATTCTCCTTCAGATTTTTTGGTAGACAGTAGAATTCATGGCTCCATTTACCACAGCAAGTCCTGAAACAGCAGAACAGCCCCAGACTATCACATTGCCACCACTATGTTTTACTGTGGGTATGATGTTCCTTTTCTAAAATGCTGTGTTACTTCTATGCCAGATATAATGGGACATTCACCTTCTAAAAAATTGAGCTTTTGTCCCATTGGTCCACAGAATATTCTCCCGAAAGTCTTGGGGATCATCAAGATGGTTTCTGAGATGAGCCTTTATGTTTTTTGTGCTCAGCAGTGGTTTTGTCTTGGACCTCTGCTATGCCGGCCATTTTTGCCCAGTCTCCTTCTTATGGTGGAGTCATAAACATTGAACTGAGGCATTGGATATTGATGTGGAATCTTTTGTAACCTCTTTGATGAGTTGTTGCTGCGCTATTGGAGTAATATTAGTCAGCTGGCCACTCCTGGGAAGATTCACCCTCTTCCACGTTTTCGTCATGGGTGGATAATGGCTCTCACTGTGGTACGCTGGAGTCCTAAAGCTTTAGAAATGACTTTATAACCTTTTTCCAGACTGATAGATCTCAATGACTTTGTTTCTCATTTGTTCTGAATTTCTTTCAGCTTTTGAGGATCTTTTGGTCTACTTCACTTTGTCAGGCAGGTCCTATTTAAGTGATTTCTTCATTGAGAACAGGTGTGGCAATAATCAGGCCTCGGTATGGCTACAGAAATAGAATTCAGCTTTCCAAAGATGTGATAAGAAACAGTTAATTTATGTTTTAAGAGGGGAGGGGGGGGTAAAGATGGGGTCCTGACGGTTTGGATTTATTTTTCCCTTAATAATAAAGATCTTCATTTATAAACAATTTGCTTGTGTTACCTTTGTATAAGATTTACATTTGTTTGGTGATCTGAACATTTAAGTGTTAAAAACATGCAAAAGAATAAGAAATCAGGAAGGGGGTGAATACTTTTTCACATCACTGTATGTCAGGTTGATCTTCGTAAAAATGTAATTGGATCAGAAAGCCGACCCAAATGCATTGGTAAATGTTTCTGGTGTTATTAGTCCAGGAATTTGCTATAGTTTTTAATTTGTTTAATTTTAGCAATGTGTCACGTGGCAAATTTGAGTCCGGACGATAAAATCGTGGAGGAATTTGGGTTACAAAAAAGGGATAATTTGCCGGCCCCCATTTTGTCATTTATTTTTGCACTTTTTTTTGACAGCTGTCTAGCAAATTGGGACAAGAACATTTACAACATTTTCACAATGTATTAACGTAAGCGCCATTTTTTGGTGGGGGCACAGAATAATTATGTAGAATAGAGCAGTCGTGGGGAGGCACATTGCCCTCATTGCCCACATTTAGTAAGACCCAGATCAGACGCAGTAAGGCCTCCTTCACACGTCCATGCAAAAAACTAACGTTTTGTACCGTCCATGGTGTAGATATGTATGCCCGTCCGTAAGCGTGCTCCGTGTGCTATCCGAATGTCATATACATAGCACACAGACAGCAAGAACTTGTATACTTATTGTCTCCGGCACTCCTGTCTCCGGCACTCCTGTCTCCGGCACTGCTGTCCCTGGTACTGCTTCTCCGGCACTGCTGTTCCTGGTACTGCTGTCTCCGGGACTGCTGTCCCTGGCACAATTGTCCGGTGCTGCTGTCCTTGACACTGCTGTCTCCAGCGCTGCTGTCACCGACTCTGCTGTCCCCGGCACTGCTATCTCCGGCACTGCTGTCTCCAGCACTGCTGTCCATGGCACTTCTGTCTCCGGTGCTGCTGTCCCCAGCACTGCTGTTTCCGCTGCTGCTGTCCCTGACACTGCTGTCTGCAGCGCTGCTGTCCCCGGTATTACTGTCTCTGGCGCTGATGTCCCTGGCGCTGCTGTCCCCGGCACTGCTGTCCCCAGCAATGCTGTTTCCGGCGCTGCTGTCCCCAACACTGCTGTCTCCGGTGCTGCTGTCCTCGGCACTGCTGTCTCCGGTGCTGCTATCCCTGGCAATGCTGACTCCGAGGCTGTGGTCTCAGGCACTGCTGTCTCTGGCACTGCTATCCCTGGCACTGCTGTCTCCAACATTGCTGTCCCCGGCAATGCTGACTCCGAGGCTGCTGTCCCCGGCACTGCTATCCCTGGCACTGCTGTCTCCAGCGCTGTTGTCCCTGGTACTGCTGTCTCCAGCACTGCTGTCTCCGGTACTGCTGTCTCCGGCACTGCTGACCCTGGTACTGCTGTCTCCAGCACTGCTGTCTCCGGTACTGCTGTCTCCGGCACTGCTGTCCCTGGTACTGCTTCTCCGGCACTGCTGTTCCTGGTACTGCTTCTCCGGCACTGCTGTTCCTGGTACTGCTTCTCCGGCACTGCTGTTCCTGGTACTGCTGTCTCCGGCACTGCTGTCCCTGGCACTATTGTCCGGTGCTGCTGTCCTTGACACTGCTGTCTCTGGTGCTGCTGTCCATGGCACTTCTGTCTCCGGCGCTGCTGTCCCCAGCACTGCTGTTTCCGGTGCTGCTGTCCCCGACACTGCTGTCTGCAGCGCTGCTGTCCCCGGTATTACTGTCTCTGGCGCTGCTGTCCCTGGCGCTGCTGTCCCCGGCGCTGCTGTCTCCGGCGCTGCTGTCCCCAGCACTGCTTTTTCCGGTGCTGCTGTCCCCGACACTGCTGTCTGCAGCGCTGCTGTCCCCGGTATTACTCTCTCTGGCGCTGCTGTCCCCGGCGCTGCTGTCCCCGGCGCTGCTGTCCCCGGCACTGCTGTCCCCAGCAATGCTGTTTCCGGCGCTGCTGTCCTTGGCACTGCTGTCTCCAGTGCTATCCCTGGCAATGCTGACTCTGAGGCTGTTGTCTCTGGCACTGCTGTCCCTGGCACTGCTGTCTCCAACATTGCTGTCCCCGGCAATGCTGACTCCGAGGCTGCTGTCCCCGGCACTGCTGTCCCCAGCAATGCTGTTTCCGGCGCTGCTGTCCTCGGCACTGCTGTCTCCAGTGCTGCTATCCCTGGCACTGCTGTCTCCCGCGCTGTTGTCCCTGGTACTGCTGTCTCCGGTACTGCTGTCTCCGGCGCTGCTGTCCCCAGCACTGCTGTTTCCGGTGCTGCTTTCCCCGACACTGCTGTCTGCAGCACTGCTGTCCCCGGTATTACTGTCTCTGGCGCTGCTGTCTCCAGCGCTGCTGTCCCCGGTATTACTGTCTCTGGCGCTGCTGTCTCCAGCGCTGCTGTCCCCGGTATTACTGTCTCTGGCGCTGCTGTCTGCAGCACTGCTGTCCCCGGTATTACTGTCTCTGGCGCTGCTGTCCCTGGCACTTCTGTCTTCAGCGCTGCTGTTTCTTTCTTTGCAGTTAGTGCTGTGAATGAGCATAATGAGCGGGACCCGGAAGCAACAGCAGAGGCAGAGACAGGTAATTATAAAAATTCTTGTATTTCACAGTGCCATGTGTGTTCTCTGGCATGTGTCACACTGGTGTCACACTCATCACATCCGTGTGCGGTCCGTGAGACATCCATGCTGTCAGCAGAAAACGGACATGTGGCTGTGTGGAGCATGGACACGCGTGTGCTCTACACGGACACACAGACCAATGTTAAAACATGGATGTGTAATCAAGCCCATTGATTTTAATGGGTCCACGTGTGTCCGTGTCTCCTGTACCTGTAAAATCGGACGCCCCACGTACCGGAGACACGGGTGTGTGAAGGAGCCTAAAAGAGCTATTTGTAGAGTGACTCTCACAATGGGATAAATTCCCCATTTTTCCTGATTTTCACCTTTTAATTCAAGGATTGACTGTTAAGAAAAATGGTAGAAATGTCACGTTTCGGCTAAGGTCACATGATCTGTAGAAAGCGGGAACTGCAAAAAGTCTAAAAAGTTTAAAAGTAAGTAAAATCCATAAAGAAATGTCGGCGTCCTCCGGTCAGAGACTGCGCGCGACACCCGTCTCTATGAGGGGGAGAACGTACAATGCCTCTTTATTGCCACAGCCGCGCTCAACAATGGGTTAATCCAAATAAAAATCTTTTTGTGTCTGAAAGTGCAAGAAATAAGACATCGCTGACAGTCCAGTGTCCCGGAGGCGGCACTGTCTGCGGGGTCAGCTCACAGCGGGCCTGGCCCTTTAAATGCACACATTTTGTCATTTTCTGGCTCCTAAATGTTTTGGAGTTGGAAAAATTTTTTCTAGTTTTTGCCAAATTTGCTACTATTAATTAGGAAGAGGAAAAAGGGTTAATAATGTAGGGAAAAACCTGCAAATGTGTCAGTGCCGCCCACAGGGACAGAGCCGCTCGTCTGACTGTGCGGATAGCGGTATCACATCAGTTATGTACCTTACCTCTATTTTCCTTATACACTTTATGACGGTATTATTTCTGAACAGTCTGGTGGTATTATTCATCCATTATACAGTTATTTGAGTGCTGTGTGATGGTATAATATAGGCACTATATAGTGTTCTTACTTCAGCACTATATGGTGGTATTATATGACTACTGTGTTTAAGCGCTGTATTACAGTATTATATGACCACTCTATCCTGATATTAATTGCGATCTGTATGGAGGTATTTTGTAGCAATGTATTTTAGTGTTATTTGATCAATATTTGGTGTTATTTAACTGTTAGATAATGGTAATATTTGAACACTGTATGGTGGTGTTATTTGAGCACTGTATGGTGGTAATATTTCAGCACTGTATGGTGGTATTATTTGAGCACTGTATGGTGGTAATGTTTCAGCACTGTATGGTGGTATTATTTGAGCACTGTATGCTGGTGTTATTTGAGCACTGTATGGTGGTAATATTCCAGCACTGTATGGTGGTAATATTTCAGCACTGTATGGTGGTGTTATTTGAGCACTGTATGGTGGTATTATTTGAGCACTGCATGGTGGTATTATTTGAGCACTGTATGATGGTAATATTTCAGCACTGTATGGTGGTGTTATTTGGGCAATGTATGGTGGTAATATTTCAGCACTGTATAGTGGTATTATTTGATCTTGATCACTGTATGGTGGTAATATTTCAGTCCTGTATAGTGGTGTTATTTGAGCACTGTGTAGAGGTATTATTTGAGCACTGTATGGTGGTATTATTTGAGCACTTTATGGTGGTAATATTTCAGAACTGTATGGTTGTGTTATTTGGGCAATGTATGGTGGTAATATTTCAGCACTGTATGGTGGTATTATTTGAGCACTGTATGGTGGTAATATTTCAGCACTGTACAGTGGTGTTATTTGAGCACTGTATGGTGGTAATATTTCAGCACTGTATGGGGGTGTTATTTGAGCACTGTATGGTGGTAATATTTCAGCACTGTAGGGGGGTGTTATTTGGGCAATGTATGGTGGTAATATTTCAGCACTGTATAGTGGTATTATTTAATCACTGTATGGTGGTAATATTTCAGAACTGTATAGTGGTATTATTTGAGCACTGTATGGTGGTATTATTTGAGCACTGTATGGTGGTAATATTTCAGAACTGTATGGTGGTATTTGGGCAATGTATGGTGGTAATATTTCAGCACTGTATGGTGGTATTATTTGAGCACTGTATGGTGGTAATATTTCAGCACTGTATGGTGGTATTATTTGAGCACTGTATGGTGGTAATATTTCAGCACTGTATGGTGGTATTATTTGAGCACTGTATGGTGGTAATATTTCAGCACTGTACAGTGGTGTTATTTGAGCACTGTATGGTGGTAATATTTCAGCACTGTATGGTGGTATTATTTGAGCACTGTATGGTGGTAATATTTCGGCACTGTATGGTGGTATTATTTAAACACTGTATAGTGGTGTTATTTGATCACTGTATAGTGGTATTATTTGAGCAGTGTATGGTGGTAATATTTGAGCACTGTATGGTGGTAATATTTGAGCACTGTATGGTGGTAATATTTGAGCAGTGTATAGTGGTATTATTTGAGCAGTGTATGGTGGTAATATTTGAGCACTGTATAGTGGTGTTATTTGAGCACTGTATAGTGGTATTATTTGAGCACTGTATGGTGGTATTATTTGAGCACTGTATGGTGGTATTTGAAAAATGTATTTGGGTATTAATTAAGCACCAGATAGTGGTAATATTTGATCACTGTATGGTGGTACTATTTTAGTATTGTACGGTGGTATTAGAAAAATGTAATTGCGTAATAAGCACTAGTTAGTGATTTTATTTGATTACCTTATGTGGGTATTAATAAAGGGAACACGGTAAAATACCATTTTGTTGTTTAAGTGTTCCCTTTATTTTTTTGAGCAGTATATATGCACTGTACATTGGCATTATTTGAGCACTTTAGTGGCATTATTTGAGCACTCTATATTGGTATTATTTGCTTACTCTATTGGAGTATTTGAACAATGTGCAGTGTTGTGGAAAAGTATTCACCCCCTGCCTGATTTCTTATTCTTTAGCATGTTTGTTAAAATGTCTCAGATCACCAAACAAATGTAAATATTAGACAAAGATAACACAAGTAACACACAATGCAGATTATAAAGGAAAGTCTTTATTATTAAGAGAAAAATAACTCCAAACCTACAGGACCTGTGTGAGAAATCGATTCCCCCCCTCCCCTTAAAACGTAAATTAACTGTGGTTTATCACATCTTTGGGAAGCTGAGTTCCTAGCCACACCCAGGCCTAATTACTGACTTACCTGTTTTCAATCAAGAAATCACTTAAATAGGACCTGCCTGACAAAGATATAAAGTTAAGCATGCAAAAAAAGTTTTTTTCTGCCAGGAGCTGCAAATTTGATACTTAAATCTAGTGCAGACAGAAAACTTCACCAAAACGTCGTCAAAACCTTTTTTTTTTTTGCATTTTTTCAGGCAAACAGATGTAAATTTGGTGATGACATTTTTACACTCTATTCATGCACCCAATCTACACCTCCTGGCAAAAAATAAAAAAAACTATCAAAACCGCATTCAGTATGATGTGGATTTTTGCCAGGAGGTTTATATTTGGTGTAGGAATATGGTGTAAAAATTTCATCACCAAATCTACATCTCTTGGCAAAAAAAATGTGGATTTCTGCCAGGAAATACAGGTCTTACCTAAGGTGAGGTTACTGAGTTTACTGAAGTCACCTGAGGTCAGGTTACCTGCGGTGACAGGTGAAGGTCCATGAGAACCTCCAGCTGTGACCGCAAGTAACCTGAGTGACGTCACCACTGATTGCAATGCTCATTCAGTCTCTGCCTGAAGTCCACAATGGGTGGTCATTTCTGTGGCCACACACTGTGACTTCAGATGTAGCAGAGCTGGAATCATTTGGGACTTTGTGTGGATTATGTCGGACAGGCAGGGGTGCTTTGGGGGTTAATATAGTGCTGAAAGAGGATGTTTTTGTATTTTATTTCAAAAGGATTTTTTTGTTTTTTTTGTGTTTATTTACTTTTACTTACAAATTAGCAATGTGGGGGGTCTCATAGATGCCTTAAATTACTAATCTAGGGCTTAGTGGCAGCTGTGAGGCCTTATTACCCCTATTGCCACTGCACCAGGGCAACCATGAAGAGCCAAGTAAAGTTCCGAGACTGTTGCATCTAATGGATGTGACACTCCTAGACGTCTGCAGACTGCTATTTATAGGATGGGGGAGCCCAATAAGCATGGGTCTCCCCAGCCTGAGAAAACCAGCCCCCAGCTATTAGGCTTTATCATGGCTGGGTATCAAAATTGAGGGGACCACAGGGTGTTTTTTATTATTATTTATTTAAATAAAAAAAAAAAGCTGCATGCGTTTCCTCTTATATTGATACACAGCCAAGATAAGTGCACGGCTGAGGGCTGTAGCCTTTAGCCGTATGTTTTATCTGTGCTGGGTACCACAATATGGGAGGACCCTAGGCAAATGTATTTATTTTTACTGTATGATTTAGACCCGCAGACAGTGCCTGTGATTGGAAGCGTCAGACACTGTCACTCAGCGTGGGGGCACGTCTGACTGCAACCAATCACAGACTCCGGTGGGCGGGGAAAGCAGTGCATATGCATGAAGGATAATGAGCGGCCCTGGATGTGAATGAGCGGCGTGGGAGCTGTTACCGCCGTGCCGGAGCCTCAGTAATTATGAAGCACTTGCTTCATTCTTATTTTCTTTATTCTTCCTTTATTTTTTTATTTCCCAAGTTGCCGGATTCGGATCAATACCCGGAATTCCGGGCCCGGGTCCGGCACTCGGGTACGTTTGAAACGTCGCGGATGCGGATGTGTTGTTCTTGTGAAAATGTGTCATGTTCTGAGGTTCAAAAATGCAACAAGTTAAAAAGAATTAAATAAAAAAATACAAGAATCTGACGGAAAAAACCAAACACATATTTGCCCGAATTTCTCATTTCCTTTTCTGCGTGTGATGTTCTGCAGGCCGACGCTTCCAGGAAAGCAGCTTGTTACCATTGAGCGGAGACTCGAAATTATGACCTTGTAAAAGAAATATGTCTGTTGCGACATCCGGTCCTTTCAGTGACAAACGGTCCAGGAGATAATTACATTCAGTAACGTGTTAATCTGCAGAGAGCAGATGTGGATGATGACTACAGAGGACAGAGGATGGGGTCATCCTCCCAAAAAACACGTGACCTTGACTTACTACCAGCAATTTGGGGCTCAGCTCTGATTACAGCCAATTCCACCAAATACAGGGTCACTATGGCCGTACCACACAAGCCATGGCTTTTCGGCGTCACTACGTATGCACAATGTCAATGTGATGGCAGCGAGCTCGTGCATTCTTTGGTATTTTTGCTTTGTCACGTCTCCGGCTGCGGCTTGTGATTCTCCACCTGTGAAAGTGAAATTCCTTCTCTTCTCCATTCCTGGTGTACGGTTTCTTAATAATCAGCAGAAACGAGGCTGATTACAGTACATGGTGATACTGCCCGGTAATTTATGCATACCTGACGTTCTCTGCGAATGTGCTGGAACTAATGAGGCCAAACCAGTTCCCACAACAAAGAGGGAAAGTTGTAAAAATCATTTCATGTTCGGCTCACGGTGAAGGTTTCATCGCAGACATATCAGAACATGCACAAGCGCCAATGGTGGCCTGGGAGCCAGACAAAAATGCGATGTACATATTATTGTTAAAGGGCAGGATCTGCAGAGTCATCTCATCATTATCCATATTCCCAGAGGACCCCAAGCGATAACACATCTATGTGGGTGGGAGGGTTGATGAGTATTTGTGGTAGTTAGCTCAGACACAACAGGCTGTCACTTTCTATATTGTGCAGCTCACTTGTCAGCTTTGTTGTGCAGACTGAGTCTGACTGAGCAGAGTCATCTCATCATTATCTATATTCCCAGAGGACCCCAAGCAATAACACATTCATGTGGGTGGGAGGGTTGATGAGTATTTGTGGTAGTTAGCTCAGACACAACAGGCTGTCACTTTCTATATTGTGCAGCTCACTTGTCAGCTTTGTTGTGCAGACTGAGTCTGACTGAGCAGAGTCATCTCATCATTATCTATATTCCCAGAGGACCCCAAGCAATAACACATTCATGTGGGTGGGAGGGTTGATGAGTATTTGGGTTAGTTAGTTCAGACACAACAGGCTGTCACTTTCTATATTCTGCAGCTCACTTGTCGGCTTTGTTGTGTAGACTGAGTATTACTGAGCAGAGTCATCTCATCATTATCCATATTCCCAGAGGACCCCAAGCGATAACACATTTATGTGGGTGGGTTGACGAGTATTTGGGGTAGTTTGTTAGTTCCGACACAACAGGCTGTCGCTTTCTATATTCTGCAGCTCACTTGTCGGCTTCGTTGTGTAGACTGAGTCCAACTGAGCAGTCATCTCATCATAATCCATATTCCCAGAGGACCCCAAGCAATAACACAATTATGTGGGTGGTAGGGTTGATGAGTATTTGGGGTAATTAGTTCAGATACAACAGGCTGTCACTTTCTATAATCTGCAGCTCACTTGTCGGCTTTGTTGTGTAGACTGAGTCTGACTGAGCAGAGTCATCTCATCATTGTCCATATTCCCAGAGTACCCCAAGCGATAACACATTCATGTGGGTGGGAGGGTTGATGAGTATTTGGAGTAGCTTGTTAGTTCAGACACAACAGTCTGTCACTTTCTATTTTCTGCAGCTCACTTGTTGGCTTTGTTGTGTAGACTGAGTCTGACTGAGCAGAGTCATCTCATCAGTATCCATATTCCCAGAGGACCCCAAGCGATAACACATTTATGTGGGTGGGAGGGTTGACGAGTATTTGGAGTAGTTTGTTAGTTCAGACACAACAGGCTGTCACTTTCTATTTTCTGAAGCTCACTTGTAGGCTTTGTTGTGTAGACTGAGTCCAATTGAGCAGAGTCATCTCATGAACATTAGATGGGATATTCAACTGTCATCTGCATTTAATCATACAAGCTGTACTCATATATAGCAATTCTTTTAAAAATAAAAGTGTTAATAGTTTATTTTTTTATTAATTAACAAAATGCAAACGTGAAATGTATACCAACAAGCATAAGGGTAACAATGTTTTGCATTTTTGGCTTTCAGGCTCCATAGCTCACCATCCTCTACAGCTTTGAGTGTGAGACAAGCTTCATTTTATAGACAACCATCTTGCCTATCTCATACAGAAATCTGCATTATTTAGCATATGATTAGTTATGCAGATTCTTGTCAGGTCACTGCATTGTTACTGTTTTGCTCTTTGTGGTAGAAAAATCTTTGGAGGGGAGGTTGGAGGAGACGGGCGGTCACCGAATACTGAGGACGGAGGAGATGGGCGGTCACCGAATACTGATGGGATTTAGATTTGTCTTTTGTTCATTTTCTTTGCATTTTGTTAATTAATGAAGTTGTAACACTTCTATTTTTAAAGATTCTGCGCTGCAGATACTTGAAATACTGCACAGTCTGCAATGTTTGCACACCGCTGTATATATGGTATAGATCGCATTTATCTGTATTTTATTGTTTGATACATCATCATCATTAGAAGTTTGATGTTCAGTTTATTTCTTGGATGCCGGACATAACTTGTGTCTGTCCTTGTGTTTTTTTTTTATCTAGCAAGTCATTGTGAAGGATGACAATCCACAGCTGGTCGCTGAGTACAGGCTGCTCTGAAAAGTAATTGAAGAGGAAAAAGACCTCCAAACGGATTCTAGACTATTGATTCATTTTTTAAACCCAAAATGCTTAAATTGTGCCTGTCATTTCAGGTGATACTTCAGCATAAGCCGTCCTGTGCGCGTATATGTGGATAAACACATAATGGAAATTTTATAGGCAATTCTGTTACCAGCATCCCCGCACTGTCCTGCTCCTCTCACCCGCCAGGGACGCCGCCACACTCACCTTCTCGGCCGCTCACCAGTGGCTTGTCACCACTGTCATACAGGCACCACTAGAGGGAACTCACTGCATAAGGATTTATACAGCCACCACTGGGGGGAGTTCACTACATACAGATTTATACAGCCACCACTGGGGGGAGTTCACTACATACAGATTTATACAGCCACCACTGGGGGGAGTTCA
Organism: Anomaloglossus baeobatrachus; assembly: GCF_048569485.1. Lineage (NCBI taxonomy): Eukaryota > Metazoa > Chordata > Amphibia > Anura > Aromobatidae > Anomaloglossus > Anomaloglossus baeobatrachus. The sequence continues at coordinate 785,139,617 of NC_134354.1, read as the reverse complement.
CTACATACAGATTTATACAGCCACCACTAGAGGAAGCTCACTACATACAGATTTATACAGTCACCACTAGAGGGAGCTCACTACATACAGATTTATACAGCCACCACTAGAGGGAGCTCACTACATACAAATTTATACAGTCACCACTAGAGGGAGCTCACTACATACAGATTTATACAGCCACCACTAGAGGGAGCTCACTACATACAGATTTATACAGTCACCACTAGAGGGAGCTCACTACATACAGATTTATACAGCCACCACTGGGGGGAGTTCACTACATACAGATTTATACAGCAACCACTAGAGGAAGCTCACTACATACAGATTTATACAGTCACCACTAGAGGGAGCTCACTACATACAGATTTATACAGCCACCACTAGAGGGAGCTCACTACATACAGATTTATACAGTCACCACTAGAGGGAGCTCACTACATACAGATTTATACAGCCACCACTAGAGGGAGCTCACTACATACAGATTTATACAGTCACCACTAGAGGGAGCTCACTACATACAGATTTATACAGCCACCATTAGAGGGAGCTCACTACATACAGATTTATACAGCCACCACTAGAGGGAGCTCACTACATACAGATTTATACAGTCACCACTAGAGGGAGCTCACTATATACAGATTTATACAGCCACCACTAGAGGGAGCTCACTACATACAGATTTATACAGCCACCACTAGAGGGAGCTCACTACATACAGATTTATACAGCCACCATTAGAGGGAGCTCACTACATACAGATTTATACAGCCACCACTAGAGGGAGCTCACTACATACAGATTTATACAGTCACCACTAGAGGGAGCTCACTATATACAGATTTATACAGCCACCACTAGAGGGAGCTCACTACATACAGATTTATACAGCCACCACTAGAGGGAGCTCACTACATACAGATTTATACAGTCACCACTAGAGGGAGCTCACTACATACAGATTTATACAGCCACCATTAGAGGGAGCTCACTACATACAGATTTATACAGCCACCACTAGAGGGAGCTCACTACATACAGATTTATACAGCCACCACTGGGGGGAGTTCACTACATACAGATTTATACAGCCACCACTAGAGGAAGCTCACTACATACAGATTTATACAGTCACCACTAGAGGGAGCTCACTACATACAGATTTATACAGCCACCACTAGAGGGAGCTCACTACATACAGATTTATACAGTCACCACTAGAGGGAGCTCACTACATACAGATTTATACAGCCACCACTAGAGGGAGCTCACTACATACAGATTTATACAGGCACCACTAGAGGGAGCTCACTACATACAGATTTATACAGCCACCACTGGGGGGAGTTCACTACATACAGATTTATACAGCCACCACTAGAGGAAGCTCACTACATACAGATTTATACAGTCACCACTAGAGGGAGCTCACTACATACAGATTTATACAGCCACCACTAGAGGGAGCTCACTACATAGAGATTTATACAGTCACCACTAGAGGGAGCTCACTACATACAGATTTATACAGCCACCACTAGAGGGAGCTCACTACATACAGATTTATACAGTCACCACTAGAGGGAGCTCACTACATACAGATTTATACAGCCACCATTAGAGGGAGCTCACTACATACAGATTTATACAGCCACCACTAGAGGGAGCTCACTACATACAGATTTATACAGTCACCACTAGAGGGAGCTCACTATATACAGATTTATACAGCCACCACTAGAGGGAGCTCACTACATACAGATTTATACAGCCACCACTAGAGGGAGCTCACTACATACAGATTTATACAGCCACCATTAGAGGGAGCTCACTACATACAGATTTATACAGCCACCACTAGAGGGAGCTCACTACATACAGATTTATACAGCCACCACTAGAGGGAGCTCACTACATACAGATTTATACAGCCACCACTAGAGGGAGCTCACTACATACAGATTTATACAGCCACCATTAGAGGGAGCTCACTACATACAGATTTATACAGCCACCATTACAGGGAGCTCACTACATACAGATTTATACCGCCATCACTAAAGGGAGCTCACTACATACAGATTTATACAGCCACCATTAGAGGGAGCTCACTACATACAGACTTATACAGCCACCACTAGAGGGAGCTCACTACATACAGATTTATACAGTCACCACTAGAGGGAGCTCACTGCATACAGATTTATACAGCCACCACTAGAGGAAGCTCACTACATACATATTTATACAGTCACCACTAGAGGGAGCTCACTACATACAGATTTATACAGCCACCACTAGAGGGAGCTCACTACATACATATTTATACAGTCACCACTAGAGGGAGCTCACTGCATACAGATTTATACAGATACCACTAGGGGGAGCTCACTACATACAGATTTATACAGCCACCACTAGAGGGAGCTGACTACATACAGATTTATACAGCCACCACTAGAGGGAGCTCACTGCATACAGATTTATACAGCCACCACTAGAGGGAGCTCACTACATACAGATTTATACAGTCACCACTAGAGGGAGCTAACTACATTCAGATTTATACAGCCACCACTAGAGGGAGCTCACTGCATACAGATTTATACAGCCACCACTAGAGGGAGCTCACTGCAGAAGGATTTATACAGCCATCACTAGAGGGAGCTCACTACATACAGATTTATACAGTCACCACTAGAGGGAGCTCACTACATACAGATTTATACAGCCACCACTAGAGGGAGCTCACTACACACAGATTTATACAGTCACCACTAGAGGGAGCGCACTACATACAGATTTATACAGTCACCACTAGAGGGAGCTCACTACATACAGATTTATACAGTCACCACTAGAGGGAGCTCACTACATACAGATTTATACATCCACCATTAGGAGGAGCTCACTACATACAGATTTATACACCCACCACTAGGGGGAGCTCACTACATACAGATTTATACAGCCACCACTAGAGGGAGCTCACTACATACAGATTTATACATCCACCATTAGGAGGAGCTCACTACATACAGATTTATACACCCACCACTAGGGGGAGCTCACTACATACAGATTTATACAGCCACCACTAAAGGGAGCTCACTGCATAAGGATTTATACAGCCACCACTAGAGGTAGCTTACTACATACAGATTTATACAGCCACCACTAGAGGGAGCTCACTACATACAGATTTATACAGCCACCACTAGAGGAGCTCACTACATACAGATTTATACAGTCACCACTAGAGGGAGCTCACTACATACAGATTTATACAGCCACTACTAGAGGGAGCTCACTACATACAGATTTATACAGCCACCACTAGAGGGAGCTCACTACATACAGATTTATACAGCCGCCACTAGACGGAGCTCACTACATACAGATTTATACAGCCACCACTAGAGGGAGCTCATCTGTATACAGATTTATACAGCCACCACTAGAGCGAGCTCACTACATACAGATTTATACAGCCACTACTAGAGGGAGCTCACTACATACAGATTTATACAGCCACCACTAGAGGGAGCTCACTACATACAGATTTATACAGCCAACACTAGAGGGAGCTCACTACATACAGATTTATACAGCCACCACTAGAGGGAGCTCACTACATACAGATTTATACAGTCACCACTAGGGGGAGCTCACTACATACAGATTTATACAGTCACCACTAGAGGGAGCTCACTACATACAGATTTATACAGACACCATTAGAGGGAGATCACTACATACAGATTTATACACCCACCACTAGAGGGAGCTCACTACATACAGATTTATACAGCCACCACTAGAGGGAGCTCACTATATACAGATTTATACAGCCACCACTAGAGGGAACTCACTACATACAGATTTATACAGCCATCACTAGGGGGAGCGCACTACATACAGATTTATACAGCCACCACTAGGGGGAGCGCACTACATACAGATTTATACAGCCACCACTAGAGGGAACTCACTACATACAGATTTATACAGCCATCACTAGGGGGAGCGCACTACATACAGATTTATACAGCCACCACTAGGGGGAGCGCACTACATACAGATTTATACAGCCACCACTAGAGGGAACTCACTACATACAGATTTATACAGCCACCACTAGAGGGAGCTCACTACATACAGATTTATACAGTCACCACTAGAGGGAGCTCACTACATACAGATTTATACAGTCACCACTAGAGGGAGCTCACTACATACAGATTTATACAGCCATCACTAGGGGGAACTCACTACATACAGATTTATACAGCCTCCACTACAGGGAGCTCAGTACATACAGATTTATACAGCCACCACTAGAGGGAGCTCACTACATACAGATTTATACAGTCACCACTAGAGGGAGCTCACTACATACAGATTTATACAGTCACCACTAGGGGGAGCTCACTACATACAGATTTATACAGTCACCACTAGAGGGAGCTCACTACATACAGATTTATACATCCACCATTAGGAGGAGCTCACTACATACAGATTTATACAGTCACCACTAGAGGGAGCTCACTACATACAGATTTATACATCCACCATTAGGAGGAGCTCACTACATACAGATTTATACAGCCACCACTAGAGGGAGCTCACTACATACAGATTTATACAGCCACTACTAGAGGGAGCTCACTACATACAGATTTATACAGCCACCACTAGAGGGAGCTCACTACATACAGATTTATACAGCCACCACTAGAAGGAGCTCACTACATACAGATTTATACAGCCACCACTAGAGGGAGCTCACTACATACAGATTTATACAGCCACCACTAGGAGGAGATCACTACATACAGATTTATACAGCCACCACTAGAGGGCGTTCACTACATACAGATTTATACAGCCACCACTAGAGGGAGCTCACTACATACAGATTTATACAGCCACCACTGGAGGGAGCTCACTACATACAGATTTATACAGCCACCACTAGAGGGAGCTCACTACATACAGATTTATACAGCCACCACTAGAGGTAGCTTACTACATACAGATTTATATAGCCACCACTAGAGCGAGCTCACTACATACAGATTTATACAGCCACCACTAGAGGGAGCTCACTACATACAGATTTATACAGCCACCACTAGAGGGAGCTCACTACATACAGATTTATACAGTCACTACTAGAGGGAGCTCACTACATACAGATTTATACAGCCACCACTAGAGGGAGCTCACTACATACAGATTTATACAGCCACCACTAGAGGGAGCTCACTACATACAGATTTATACATCCACCATTAGGAGGAGCTCACTACATACAGATTTATACAGCCACCACTAGAGGGAGCTCACTACATACAGATTTATACAGCCACCATTAGGAGGAGCTCACTACATACAGATTTATACAGCCACCATTAGGAGGAGCTCACTACATACAGATTTATACAGTCACCACGAGAGGGAGCTCACTACATACAGATTTATAAAGTCACCACTAGAGGGAGCTCACTACATACAGATTTATACAGTCACCACTAGAGGGAGCTCACTACATACAGATTTATGCATCCACCATTAGGAGGAGCTCACTACATACAGATTTATACAGCCACCACTAGAGGGAGCTCACTACATACAGATTTATACAGCCACCACTAAAGGGAGCTCACTACATACAGATTTATACAGTCACCACTAGAGGGAGCTCACTACATACAGATTTATACAGTCACCACTAGAGGGAGCTCACTACATACAGATTTATACATCCAGCACTAGAGGGAGCTCACTACATACAGATTTATACAGCCACCACTAGAGGGAGCTCACTACATACAGATTTATACAGCCACCACTAGAGGGAGCTCACTACATACAGATTTATACAGCCACTACTAGAGGGAGCTCACTACATACAGATTTATACAGTCACCACTAGAGGGAGCTCACTACATACAGATTTATACAGTCACCACTAGAGGGAGCTCACTTCATACAGATTTATACAGCCACCACTAGAGGGAGCTCACTACATACAGATTTATACAGCCATCACTAGGGGGAACTCACTACATACAGATTTATACAGTTACCACTAGAGGGAGCTCACTACATACAGATTTATACAGCCACCACTAGAGGGAGCTTGCTGCATAAGGATTTATACAGCCACCACTAGAGGGAGCTGACTACATACAGATTTATACAGTCACCACTAGAGGGAGCTTGCTGCATAAGGATTTATACAGCCACCACTAGAGGGAGCTCACTACATACAGATTTATACAGCTACCACTAGAGGGAGCTCACTACATACAGATATATACAGCCACCACTAGAGGGAGTTCACTACATACAGATTTATACATCCACCACTAGAGGGAGCTCACTACATACAGGTTTATACAGCCACCACTAGAGGGAGCTCCCTACATACAGATTTATACAGTCACCACTAGAGGGAGCTCACTACATACAGATTTATACAGCCACCACTAGAGGGAGCTCACTACATACAGATTTATACAGCCACCACTAGGGGGAGCTCACTGCATACAGATTCATACAGCCACCACTAGAGGGAGCTCACTACATACAGATTTATACAGCCACCACTAGAGGGAGCTCACTACATACAGATTTATACATCCACCACTAGAAGGAGCTTGCTGCATAAGGATTTATACAGCCACCACTAGGGGGAGCTCACTACATACAGATTTATACAGTCACCACTAGAGGGAGCTCACTACATACAGATTTATACATCCACCATTAGGAGGAGCTCACTACATACAGATTTATACAGTCACCACTAGAGGGAGCTCACTACATACAGATTTATACATCCACCATTAGGAGGAGCTCACTACATACAGATTTATACAGCCACCACTAGAGGGAGCTCACTACATACAGATTTATTCAGCCACTACTAGAGGGAGCTCACTGCATAAGGATTTATACAGCCACCACTAGAGGTAGCTTACTACATACAGATTTATACAGCCACCACTAGAGCGAGCTCACTACATACAGATTTATACAGCCACCACTAGAGGGAGCTCACTACATACAGATTTATACAGCCACCACTAGAGGGAGCTCACTACATACAGATTTATACAGTCACTACTAGAGGGAGCTCACTACATACAGATTTATACAGCCACCACTAGAGGGAGCTCACTACATACAGATTTATACAGTCATCACTAGGAGGAGCTCACTACATACAGATTTATACAGCCACCACTAGAGGGAGCTCACTACATACAGATTTATACAGCCACCACTGGAGGGAGCTCACTACATACAGATTTATACATCCACCATTAGGAGGAGCTCACTACATACAGATTTATACAGCCACCACTAGAGGGAGCTCACTACATACAGATTTATACAGCCACCATTAGGAGGAGCTCACTACATACAGATTTATACAGTCACCACTAGAGGGAGCTCACTACATACAGATTTATAAAGTCACCACTAGAGGGAGCTCACTACATACAGATTTATGCATCCACCATTAGGAGGAGCTCACTACATACAGATTTATACAGCCACCACTAGAGGGAGCTCACTACATACAGATTTATACAGCCACCACTAAAGGGAGCTCACTACATACATATTTATACAGCCACCACTAGAGGGAGCTCACTACATACAGATTTATACATCCACCACTAGAGGTAGCTTACTACATACAGATTTATACAGCCACCACTAGAGGGAGCTCACTATATACAGATTTATACAGTCACCACTAGAGGGAGCTTGCTGCATAAGGATTTATACAGCCACCACTAGAGGGAGCTCACTACATACAGATTTATACAGCCACCACTAGAGGGAGCTCACTACATACAGATTTATACATCCAGCACTAGAGGGAGCTCACTACATAAAGATTTATACAGCCACCACTAGAGGGAGCTCACTACATACAGATTTATGCATCCACCATTAGGAGGAGCTCACTACATACAGATTTATACAGCCACCACTAGAGGGAGTGCACTACATACAGATTTATACAGCCACCACTAGGGGAGCTCACTACATACAGATTTATATAGCCACCACTAGAGGGAGCTCACTACATACAGATTTATACAGCCACCACTAGAGGGAGCTCACTACATACAGATTTATACAGCCACCACTAGAGGGAGCTCACTACATACAGATTTATACATCCAGCACTAGAGGGAGCTCACTACATACAGATTTATACAGCCACCACTAGAGGGAGCTCACTACATACAGATTTATACAGCCACCACTAAAGGGAGCTCACTACATACAGATTTATACATCCACCATTAGGAGGAGCTCACTACATACAGATTTATACAGTCACCACTAGAGGGAGCTCACTACATACAAATTTATACATCCACCATTAGGAGGAGCTCACTACATACAGATTTATACAGCCACCACTAGAGGGAGCTCACTACATACAGATTTATTCAGCCACTACTAGAGGGAGCTCACTGCATAAGGATTTATACAGCCACCACTAGAGGTAGCTTACTACATACAGATTTATACAGCCACCACTAGAGCGAGCTCACTACATACAGATTTATACAGCCACCACTAGAGGGAGCTCACTACATACAGATTTATACAGCCACCACTAGAGGGAGCTCACTACATACAGATTTATACAGTCACTACTAGAGGGAGCTCACTACATACAGATTTATACAGCCACCACTAGAGGGAGCTCACTACATACAGATTTATACAGTCATCACTAGGAGGAGCTCACTACATACAGATTTATACAGCCACCACTAGAGGGAGCTCACTACATACAGATTTATACAGCCACCACTAGAGGGAGCTCACTACATACAGATTTATACATCCACCATTAGGAGGAGCTCACTACATACAGATTTATACAGCCACCACTAGAGGGAGCTCACTACATACAGATTTATACAGCCACCATTAGGAGGAGCTCACTACATACAGATTTATACAGTCACCACTAGAGGGAGCTCACTACATACAGATTTATAAAGTCACCACTAGAGGGAGCTCACTACATACAGATTTATGCATCCACCATTAGGAGGAGCTCACTACATACAGATTTATACAGCCACCACTAGAGGGAGCTCACTACATACAGATTTATACAGCCACCACTAAAGGGAGCTCACTACATACATATTTATACAGCCACCACTAGAGGGAGCTCACTACATACAGATTTATACATCCACCACTAGAGGTAGCTTACTACATACAGATTTATACAGCCACCACTAGAGGGAGCTCACTATATACAGATTTATACAGTCACCACTAGAGGGAGCTTGCTGCATAAGGATTTATACAGCCACCACTAGAGGGAGCACACTACATACAGATTTATACAGCCACCACTAGAGGGAGCTCACTACATACAGATTTATACATCCAGCACTAGAGGGAGCTCACTACATAAAGATTTATACAGCCACCACTAGAGGGAGCTCACTACATACAGATTTATGCATCCACCATTAGGAGGAGCTCACTACATACAGATTTATACAGCCACCACTAGAGGGAGTGCACTACATACAGATTTATACAGCCACCACTAGGGGAGCTCACTACATACAGATTTATATAGCCACCACTAGAGGGAGCTCACTACATACAGATTTATACAGCCACCACTAGAGGGAGCTCACTACATACAGATTTATACAGCCACCACTAGAGGGAGCTCACTACATACAGATTTATACATCCAGCACTAGAGGGAGCTCACTACATACAGATTTATACAGCCACCACTAGAGGGAGCTCACTACATACAGATTTATACAGCCACCACTAAAGGGAGCTCACTACATACAGATTTATACAGCCACCACTAGAGGGAGCTCACTACATACAGATTTATACATCCACCACTAGAGGTAGCTTACTACATACAGATTTATACAGCCACCACTAGAGGGAGCTCACTATATACAGATTTATACAGTCACCACTAGAGGGAGCTTGCTGCATAAGGATTTATACAGCCACCACTAGAGGGAGCTCACTACATACAGATTTATACAGTCACCACTAGAGGGAGCTTGCTGCATAAGGGTTTATACAGCCACCATTAGGAGGAGCTCACTACATACAGATTTATACAGCCACCACTAGAGGGAGTGCACTACATACAGATTTATACAGCCACCACTAGGGGAGCTCACTACATACAGATTTATATAGCCACCACTAGAGGGAGCTCACTACATACAGATTTATACAGCCACCACTAGAGGGAGCTCACTACATACAGATTTATACAGCCACCACTAGAGGGAGCTCACTACATACAGATTTATACATCCAGCACTAGAGGGAGCTCACTACATACAGATTTATACAGCCACCACTAGAGGGAGCTCACTACATACAGATTTATACAGCCACCACTAAAGGGAGCTCACTACATACAGATTTATACAGCCACCACTAGAGGGAGCTCACTACATACAGATTTATACATCCAGCACTAGAGGGAGCTCACTACATACAGATTTATACAGCCACCACTAGAGGGAGCTCACTACATACAGATTTATACAGCCACCACTAGAGGGAGCTCACTACATACAGATTTATACAGCCACTACTAGAGGGAGCTCACTACATACAGATTTATACAGTCACCACTAGAGGGAGCTCACTACATACAGATTTATACAGTCACCACTAGAGGGAGCTCACTTCATACAGATTTATACAGCCACCACTAGAGGGAGCTCACTACATACAGATTTATACAGCCATCACTAGGGGGAACTCACTACATACAGATTTATACAGTTACCACTAGAGGGAGCTCACTACATACAGATTTATACAGCCACCACTAGAGGGAGCTCACTACATACAGAGTTATACAGTCACCACTAGAGGGAGCTTGCTGCATAAGGATTTATACAGCTACCACTAGAGGGAGCTCACTACATACAGATTTATACAGTCACCACTAGAGGGAGCTTGCTGCATAAGGATTTATACAGCCACCACTAGAGGGAGCTCACTACATACAGATTTATACAGCCACCACTAGAGGGAGCTCACTACATACAGATATATACAGCCACCACTAGAGGGAGCTCACTACATACAGATTTATACATCCACCACTAGAGGGAGCTCACTACATACAGATTTATACAGCCACCACTAGAGGGAGCTCACTACATACAGATTTATACAGCCACCACTAGAGGGAGCTCACTACATACAGATTTATACAGCCACCACTAGAGGGAGCTCACTGCATACAGATTTATACAGCCACCACTAGAGGGAGCTCACTACATACAGATTTATACAGCCTCCACTAGAGGGAGCTCACTACATACAGATTTATACAGCCACCACTAGAGGGAGCTCACTACATACAGATTTATACATCCACCACTAGAAGGAGCTTGCTGCATAAGGATTTATACAGCCACCACTAGGGGGAGCTCACTACATACAGATTTATACAGTCACCACTAGAGGGAGCTCACTACATACAGATTTATACAGCCTCCACTAGAGGGAGCTCACTACATACAGATTTATACAGCCACCGCTAGAGGGAGCTCACTACATACAGATTTATACAGCCACCACTAGAGGGAGCTCACTACATACATATTTATACATCCACCACTAGAAGGAGCTTGCTGCATAAGGATTTATACAGCCACCACTAGGGGGAGCTCACTACATACAGATTTATACAGTCACCACTAGAGGGAGCTCACTACATACAGATTTATACATCCACCATTAGGAGGAGCTCACTACATACAGATTTATACAGTCAACACTAGAGGGAGCTCACTGCATAAGGATTTATACAGCCACCACTAGAGGTAGCTTACTACATACAGATTTATATAGCCACCACTAGAGCGAGCTCACTACATACAGATTTATACAGCCACCACTAGAGGGAGCTCACTACATACAGATTTATACAGCCACCACTAGAGGGAGCTCACTACATACAGATTTATACAGTCACTACTAGAGGGAGCTCACTACATACAGATTTATACATCCACCACTAGAGGGAGCTCACTACATACAGATTTATACAGCCACCACTAGAGGGAGCTCACTACATACAGATTTATACATCCACCATTAGGAGGAGCTCACTACATACAGATTTATACAGCCACCACTAGAGGGAGCTCACTACATACAGATTTATACAGCCACCACTAGAGGGAGCTCACTACATACAGATTTATAAAGTCACCACTAGAGGGAGCTCACTACATACAGATTTATACAGTCACCACTAGAGGGAGCTCACTACATACAGATTTATGCATCCACCATTAGGAGGAGCTCACTACATACAGATTTATACAGCCACCACTAGAGGGAGCTCACTACATACAGATTTATACAGCCACCACTAAAGGGAGCTCACTACATACAGATTTATACAGCCACCACTAGAGGGAGCTCACTACATACAGATTTATACATCCACCACTAGAGGTAGCTTACTACATACAGATTTATACAGCCACCACTAGAGGGAGCTCACTATATACAGATTTATACAGTCACCACTAGAGGGAGCTTGCTGCATAAGGATTTATACAGCCACCACTAGAGGGAGCTCACTACATACAGATTTATACAGCCACCACTAGAGGGAGCTCACTACATACAGATTTATACATCCAGCACTAGAGGGAGCTCACTACATAAAGATTTATACAGCCACCACTAGAGGGAGCTCACTACATACAGATTTATGCATCCACCATTAGGAGGAGCTCACTACATACAGATTTATACAGCCACCACTAGAGGGAGTGCACTACATACAGATTTATACAGCCACCACTAGGGGAGCTCACTACATACAGATTTATATAGCCACCACTAGAGGGAGCTCACTACATACAGATTTATACAGCCACCACTAGAGGGAGCTCACTACATACAGATTTATACAGCCACCACTAGAGGGAGCTCACTACATACAGATTTATACATCCAGCACTAGAGGGAGCTCACTACATACAGATTTATACAGCCACCACTAGAGGGAGCTCACTACATACAGATTTATACAGCCACCACTAAAGGGAGCTCACTACATACAGATTTATACATCCACCATTAGGAGGAGCTCACTACATACAGATTTATACAGTCACCACTAGAGGGAGCTCACTACATACAGATTTATACATCCACCATTAGGAGGAGCTCACTACATACAGATTTATACAGCCACCACTAGAGGGAGCTCACTACATACAGATTTATTCAGCCACTACTAGAGGGAGCTCACTGCATAAGGATTTATACAGCCACCACTAGAGGTAGCTTACTACATACAGATTTATACAGCCACCACTAGAGCGAGCTCACTACATACAGATTTATACAGCCACCACTAGAGGGAGCTCACTACATACAGATTTATACAGCCACCACTAGAGGGAGCTCACTACATACAGATTTATACAGTCACTACTAGAGGGAGCTCACTACATACAGATTTATACAGCCACCACTAGAGGGAGCTCACTACATACAGATTTATACAGTCATCACTAGGAGGAGCTCACTACATACAGATTTATACAGCCACCACTAGAGGGAGCTCACTACATACAGATTTATACAGCCACCACTAGAGGGAGCTCACTACATACAGATTTATACATCCACCATTAGGAGGAGCTCACTACATACAGATTTATACAGCCACCACTAGAGGGAGCTCACTACATACAGATTTATACAGCCACCATTAGGAGGAGCTCACTACATACAGATTTATACAGTCACCACTAGAGGGAGCTCACTACATACAGATTTATAAAGTCACCACTAGAGGGAGCTCACTACATACAGATTTATGCATCCACCATTAGGAGGAGCTCACTACATACAGATTTATACAGCCACCACTAGAGGGAGCTCACTACATACAGATTTATACAGCCACCACTAAAGGGAGCTCACTACATACATATTTATACAGCCACCACTAGAGGGAGCTCACTACATACAGATTTATACATCCACCACTAGAGGTAGCTTACTACATACAGATTTATACAGCCACCACTAGAGGGAGCTCACTATATACAGATTTATACAGTCACCACTAGAGGGAGCTTGCTGCATAAGGATTTATACAGCCACCACTAGAGGGAGCTCACTACATACAGATTTATACAGCCACCACTAGAGGGAGCTCACTACATACAGATTTATACATCCAGCACTAGAGGGAGCTCACTACATAAAGATTTATACAGCCACCACTAGAGGGAGCTCACTACATACAGATTTATGCATCCACCATTAGGAGGAGCTCACTACATACAGATTTATACAGCCACCACTAGAGGGAGTGCACTACATACAGATTTATACAGCCACCACTAGGGGAGCTCACTACATACAGATTTATATAGCCACCACTAGAGGGAGCTCACTACATACAGATTTATACAGCCACCACTAGAGGGAGCTCACTACATACAGATTTATACAGCCACCACTAGAGGGAGCTCACTACATACAGATTTATACATCCAGCACTAGAGGGAGCTCACTACATACAGATTTATACAGCCACCACTAGAGGGAGCTCACTACATACAGATTTATACAGCCACCACTAAAGGGAGCTCACTACATACAGATTTATACAGCCAGCACTAGAGGGAGCTCACTACATACAGATTTATACATCCACCACTAGAGGTAGCTTACTACATACAGATTTATACAGCCACCACTAGAGGGAGCTCACTATATACAGATTTATACAGTCACCACTAGAGGGAGCTTGCTGCATAAGGATTTATACAGCCACCACTAGAGGGAGCTCACTACATACAGATTTATACAGTCACCACTAGAGGGAGCTTGCTGCATAAGGGTTTATACAGCCACCATTAGGAGGAGCTCACTACATACAGATTTATACAGCCACCACTAGAGGGAGTGCACTACATACAGATTTATACAGCCACCACTAGGGGAGCTCACTACATACAGATTTATATAGCCACCACTAGAGGGAGCTCACTACATACAGATTTATACAGCCACCACTAGAGGGAGCTCACTACATACAGATTTATACAGCCACCACTAGAGGGAGCTCACTACATACAGATTTATACATCCAGCACTAGAGGGAGCTCACTACATACAGATTTATACAGCCACCACTAGAGGGAGCTCACTACATACAGATTTATACAGCCACCACTAAAGGGAGCTCACTACATACAGATTTATACAGCCACCACTAGAGGGAGCTCACTACATACAGATTTATACATCCAGCACTAGAGGGAGCTCACTACATACAGATTTATACAGCCACCACTAGAGGGAGCTCACTACATACAGATTTATACAGCCACCACTAGAGGGAGCTCACTACATACAGATTTATACAGCCACTACTAGAGGGAGCTCACTACATACAGATTTATACAGTCACCACTAGAGGGAGCTCACTACATACAGATTTATACAGTCACCACTAGAGGGAGCTCACTTCATACAGATTTATACAGCCACCACTAGAGGGAGCTCACTACATACAGATTTATACAGCCATCACTAGGGGGAACTCACTACATACAGATTTATACAGTTACCACTAGAGGGAGCTCACTACATACAGATTTATACAGCCACCACTAGAGGGAGCTCACTACATACAGAGTTATACAGTCACCACTAGAGGGAGCTTGCTGCATAAGGATTTATACAGCTACCACTAGAGGGAGCTCACTACATACAGATTTATACAGTCACCACTAGAGGGAGCTTGCTGCATAAGGATTTATACAGCCACCACTAGAGGGAGCTCACTACATACAGATTTATACAGCCACCACTAGAGGGAGCTCACTACATACAGATATATACAGCCACCACTAGAGGGAGCTCACTACATACAGATTTATACATCCACCACTAGAGGGAGCTCACTACATACAGATTTATACAGCCACCACTAGAGGGAGCTCACTACATACAGATTTATACAGCCACCACTAGAGGGAGCTCACTACATACAGATTTATACAGCCACCACTAGAGGGAGCTCACTGCATACAGATTTATACAGCCACCACTAGAGGGAGCTCACTACATACAGATTTATACAGCCTCCACTAGAGGGAGCTCACTACATACAGATTTATACAGCCACCACTAGAGGGAGCTCACTACATACAGATTTATACATCCACCACTAGAAGGAGCTTGCTGCATAAGGATTTATACAGCCACCACTAGGGGGAGCTCACTACATACAGATTTATACAGTCACCACTAGAGGGAGCTCACTACATACAGATTTATACAGCCTCCACTAGAGGGAGCTCACTACATACAGATTTATACAGCCACCGCTAGAGGGAGCTCACTACATACAGATTTATACAGCCACCACTAGAGGGAGCTCACTACATACATATTTATACATCCACCACTAGAAGGAGCTTGCTGCATAAGGATTTATACAGCCACCACTAGGGGGAGCTCACTACATACAGATTTATACAGTCACCACTAGAGGGAGCTCACTACATACAGATTTATACATCCACCATTAGGAGGAGCTCACTACATACAGATTTATACAGTCAACACTAGAGGGAGCTCACTGCATAAGGATTTATACAGCCACCACTAGAGGTAGCTTACTACATACAGATTTATATAGCCACCACTAGAGCGAGCTCACTACATACAGATTTATACAGCCACCACTAGAGGGAGCTCACTACATACAGATTTATACAGCCACCACTAGAGGGAGCTCACTACATACAGATTTATACAGTCACTACTAGAGGGAGCTCACTACATACAGATTTATACATCCACCACTAGAGGGAGCTCACTACATACAGATTTATACAGCCACCACTAGAGGGAGCTCACTACATACAGATTTATACATCCACCATTAGGAGGAGCTCACTACATACAGATTTATACAGCCACCACTAGAGGGAGCTCACTACATACAGATTTATACAGCCACCACTAGAGGGAGCTCACTACATACAGATTTATAAAGTCACCACTAGAGGGAGCTCACTACATACAGATTTATACAGTCACCACTAGAGGGAGCTCACTACATACAGATTTATGCATCCACCATTAGGAGGAGCTCACTACATACAGATTTATACAGCCACCACTAGAGGGAGCTCACTACATACAGATTTATACAGCCACCACTAAAGGGAGCTCACTACATACAGATTTATACAGCCACCACTAGAGGGAGCTCACTACATACAGATTTATACATCCACCACTAGAGGTAGCTTACTACATACAGATTTATACAGCCACCACTAGAGGGAGCTCACTATATACAGATTTATACAGGCACCACTAGAGGGAGCTTGCTGCATAAGGATTTATACATCCACCACTAGAGGGAGCTCACTGCATACAGATTTATACAGCCACCACTAGAGGGAGCTCACTACATACAGATTTATACAGTCACCACTAGAGGGAGCTTGCTGCATAAGGATTTATACAGCCACCACTAGAGGGAGCTCACTACATACAGATTTATACAGCCACCACTAGAGGGAGCTCACTACATACAGATTTATACATCCAGCACTAGAGGGAGCTCACTACATACAGATTTATACAGCCACCACTAGAGGGAGCTCACTACATACAGATTTATACAGCCACCACTAGAGGGAGCTCACTACATACAGATTTATACAGCCACTACTAGAGGGAGCTCACTACATACAGATTTATACAGTCACCACTAGAGGGAGCTCACTACATACAGATTTATACAGTCACCACTAGAGGGAGCTCACTTCATACAGATTTATACAGCCACCACTATAGGGAGCTCACTACATACAGATTTATACAGCCATCACTAGGGGGAACTCACTACATACAGATTTATACAGTTACCACTAGAGGGAGCTCACTACATACAGATTTATACAGCCACCAGTAGAGGGAGCTTGCTGCATAAGGATTTATACAGACACCACTAGAGGGAGCTCACTACATACAGATTTATACAGTCACCACTAGAGGGAGCTTGCTGCATAAGGATTTATACAGCCACCACTAGAGGGAGCTCACTACATACAGATTTATACAGCCACCACTAGAGGGAGCTCACTACATACAGATATATACAGCCACCACTAGAGGGAGCTCACTACATACAGATTTATACATCCACCACTAGAGGGAGCTCACTACATACAGATTTATACAGCCACCACTAGAGGGAGCTCACTACATACAGATTTATACAGCCACCACTAGGGGGAGCTCACTACATACAGATTTATACAGCCACCACTAGAGGGAGCTCACTACATACAGATTTATACAGCCACCACTAGAGGGAGCTCACTACATACAGATTTATACATCCACCACTAGAAGGAGCTTGCTGCATAAGGATTTATACAGCCACCACTAGAGGGCGCTCACTACATACAGATTTATACAGTCACCATTAGAGGGAGCGCACTACATACAGATTTATACAGCCACCACTAGAGGGAGCTCACTACATACAGATTTATACAGCCACCACTAGAGGAAGCTCACTACATACATATTTATACAGTCACCACTAGAGGGAGCTCATCTGTATACAGATTTATACAGCCACCACTAGAGGGAGCCCACTACATACAGATTTATACAGTCACCACTAGAGGGAGCCCACTACATACAGATTTATACAGCCACCACTAGAGGGAGCTCACTACAGATTTATACACCCACCACTAGAGGGAGCTCACTACATACAGATTTATACAGTCACCACTAGAGGGAGCCCTCTACATACAGATTTGTACAGCCACCACTAGAGGGAGCTCACTACAGATTTATACACCCACCACTAGAGGGAGCTCACTACATACAGATTTATACAGCCACCACTAGAGGGAGCTCACTACATACAGATTTATACATCCAGCACTAGAGGGAGCTCACTACATACAGATTTATACAGCCACCACTAGAGGGAGCTCACTACATACAGATTTATACAGCCACCGCTAGAGGGAGCTCACTACATACAGATTTATACAGCCACTACTAGAGGGAGCTCACTACATACAGATTTATACAGTCACCACTAGAGGGAGCTCACTACATACAGATTTATACAGTCACCACTAGAGGGAGCTCACTTCATACAGATTTATACAGCCACCACTAGAGGGAGCTCACTACATACAGATTTATACAGCCATCTCTAGGGGGAACTCACTACATACAGATTTATACAGTTACCACTAGAGGGAGCTCACTACATACAGATTTATACAGCCACCACTAGAGGGAGCTCACTACATACAGAGTTATACAGTCACCACTAGAGGGAGCTTGCTGCATAAGGATTTATACAGCCACCACTAGAGGGAGCTCACTACATACAGATTTATACAGTCACCACTAGAGGGAGCTTGCTGCATAAGGATTTATACAGCCACCACTAGAGGGAGCTCACTACATACAGATTTATACAGCCACCACTAGAGGGAGCTCACTACATACAGATATATACAGCCACCACTAGAGGGAGCTCACTACATACAGATTTATACATCCACCACTAGAGGGAGCTCACTACATACAGATTTATACAGCCACCACTAGAGGGAGCTCACTACATACAGATTTATACAGCCACCACTAGGGGGAGCTCACTACATACAGATTTATACAGCCACCGCTAGAGGGAGCTCACTACATACAGATTTATACAGCCACCACTAGAGGGAGCTCACTACATACAGATTTATACATCCACCACTAGAAGGAGCTTGCTGCATAAGGATTTATACAGCCACCACTAGGGGGAGCTCACTACATACAGATTTATACAGTCACCACTAGAGGGAGCTCACTACATACAGATTTATACATCCACCATTAGGAGGAGCTCACTACATACAGATTTATACAGTCACCACTAGAGGGAGCTCACTACATACAGATTTATACATCCACCATTAGGAGGAGCTCACTACATACAGATTTATACAGCCACCACTAGAGGGAGCTCACTACATACAGATTTATACAGCCACTACTAGAGGGAGCTCACTACATACAGATTTATACAGCCACCACTAGAGGGAGCTCACTACATACAGATTTATACAGCCACCACTAGAGGGAGCTCACTACATACAGATTTATACAGCCACCACTAGAGGGAGCTCACTACATACAGATTTATACAGTCACTACTAGAGGGAGCTCACTACATACAGATTTATACATCCACCACTAGAGGGAGCTCACTACATACAGATTTATACAGCCACCACTAGAGGGAGCTCACTACATACAGATTTATACATCCACCATTAGGAGGAGCTCACTACATACAGATTTATACAGCCACCACTAGAGGGAGCTCACTACATACAGATTTATACAGCCACCACTAGAGGGAGCTCACTACATACAGATTTATAAAGTCACCACTAGAGGGAGCTCACTACATACAGATTTATACAGTCACCACTAGAGGGAGCTCACTACATACAGATTTATGCATCCACCATTAGGAGGAGCTCACTACATACAGATTTATACAGCCACCACTAGAGGGAGCTCACTACATACAGATTTATACAGCCACCACTAGGGGGAGCTCACTACATACAGATTTATACAGCCACGGCTAGAGGGAGCTCACTACATACAGATTTATACAGCCACCACTAGAGGGAGCTCACTACATACAGATTTATACATCCACCACTAGAAGGAGCTTGCTGCATAAGGATTTATACAGCCACCACTAGGGGGAGCTCACTACATACAGATTTATACAGTCACCACTAGAGGGAGCTCACTACATACAGATTTATACATCCACCATTAGGAGGAGCTCACTACATACAGATTTATACAGTCACCACTAGAGGGAGCTCACTGCATAAGGATTTATACAGCCACCACTAGAGGTAGCTTACTACATACAGATTTATATAGCCACCACTAGAGCGAGCTCACTACATACAGATTTATACAGCCACCACTAGAGGGAGCTCACTACATACAGATTTATACAGCCACCACTAGAGGGAGCTCACTACATACAGATTTATACAGTCACTACTAGAGGGAGCTCACTACATACAGATTTATACATCCACCACTAGAGGGAGCTCACTCCATACAGATTTATACAGCCACCACTAGAGGGAGCTCACTACATACAGATTTATACATCCACCATTAGGAGGAGCTCACTACATACAGATTTATACAGCCACCACTAGAGGGAGCTCACTACATACAGATTTATACAGCCACCACTAGAGGGAGCTCATTACATACAGATTTATAAAGTCACCACTAGAGGGAGCTCACTACATACAGATTTATACAGTCACCACTAGAGGGAGCTCACTACATACAGATTTATGCATCCACCATTAGGAGGAGCTCACTACATACAGATTTATACAGCCACCACTAGAGGGAGCTCACTACATACAGATTTATACAGCCACCACTAAAGGGAGCTCACTACATACAGATTTATACAGCCACCACTAGAGGGAGCTCACTACATACAGATTTATACATCCACCACTAGAGGTAGCTTACTACATACAGATTTATACAGCCACCACTAGAGGGAGCTCACTATATACAGATTTATACAGGCACCACTAGAGGGAGCTTGCTGCATAAGGATTTATACAGCCACCACTAGAGGGAGCTCACTACATACAGATTTATACAGTCACCACTAGAGGGAGCTTGCTGCATAAGGATTTATACAGCCACCACTAGAGGGAGCTCACTACATACAGATTTATACAGCCACCACTAGAGGGAGCTCACTACATACAGATTTATACATCCAGCACTAGAGGGAGCTCACTACATACAGATTTATACAGCCACCACTAGAGGGAGCTCACTACATACAGATTTATACAGCCACCACTAGAGGGAGCTCACTACATACAGATTTATACAGCCACTACTAGAGGGAGCTCACTACATACAGATTTATACAGTCACCACTAGAGGGAGCTCACTACATACAGATTTATACAGTCACCACTAGAGGGAGCTCACTTCATACAGATTTATACAGCCACCACTAGAGGGAGCTCACTACATACAGATTTATACAGCCATCACTAGAGGGAGCTCACTACATACAGATTTATACAGCCACCACTAGAGGGAGCTCACTACATACAGATTTATACATCCACCACTAGAAGGAGCTTGCTGCATAAGGATTTATACAGCCACCACTAGAGGGCGCTCACTACATACAGATTTATACAGCCACCATTAGAGGGAGCGCACTACATACAGATTTATACAGCCACCACTAGAGGGAGCTCACTACATACAGATTTATACAGCCACCACTAGAGGAAGCTCACTACATACATATTTATACAGTCACCACTAGAGGGAGCTCATCTGTTTACAGATTTATACAGCCACCACTAGAGGGAGCCCACTACATACAGATTTATACAGTCACCACTAGAGGGAGCCCTCTACATACAGATTTATACAGCCACCACTAGAGGGAGCTCACTACAGATTTATACACCCACCACTAGAGGGAGCTCACTACATACAGATTTATACAGCCACCACTAGAGGGAGCTCACTACATACAGATTTATACATCCAGCACTAGAGGGAGCTCACTACATACAGATTTATACAGCCACCACTAGAGGGAGCTCACTACATACAGATTTATACAGCCACCACTAGAGGGAGCTCACTACATACAGATTTATACAGCCACTACTAGAGGGAGCTCACTACATACAGATTTATACAGTCACCACTAGAGGGAGCTCACTACATACAGATTTATACAGTCACCACTAGAGGGAGCTCACTTCATACAGATTTATACAGCCACCACTAGAGGGAGCTCACTACATACAGATTTATACAGCCATCACTAGGGGGAACTCACTACATACAGATTTATACAGTTACCACTAGAGGGAGCTCACTACATACAGATTTATACAGCCACCACTAGAGGGAGCTCACTACACACAGAGTTATACAGTCACCACTAGAGGGAGCTTGCTGCATAAGGATTTATACAGCCACCACTAGAGGGAGCTCACTACATACAGATTTATACAGTCACCACTAGAGGGAGCTTGCTGCATAAGGATTTATACAGCCACCACTAGAGGGAGCTCACTACATACAGATTTATACAGCCACCACTAGAGGGAGCTCACTACATACAGATATATACAGCCACCACTAGAGGGAGCTCACTACATACAGATTTATACATCCTCCACTAGAGGGAGCTCACTACATACAGATTTATACAGCCACCACTAGAGGGAGCTCACTACATACAGATTTATACAGCCACCGCTAGAGGGAGCTCACTACATACAGATTTATACAGCCACCACTAGAGGGAGCTCACTACATACAGATTTATACATCCACCACTAGAAGGAGCTTGCTGCATAAGGATTTATACAGCCACCACTAGGGGGAGCTCACTACATACAGATTTATACAGTCACCACTAGAGGGAGCTCACTACATACAGATTTATACATCCACCATTAGGAGGAGCTCACTACATACAGATTTATACAGTCACCACTAGAGGGAGCTCACTACATACAGATTTATACATCCACCATTAGGAGGAGCTCACTACATACAGATTTATACAGCCACCACTAGAGGGAGCTCACTACATACAGATTTATACAGCCACTACTAGAGGGAGCTCACTACATACAGATTTATACAGCCACCACTAGAGGGAGCTCACTACATACAGATTTATACAGCCACCACTAGAGGGAGCTCACTACATACAGATTTATACAGCCACCACTAGAGGGAGCTCACTACATACAGATTTATACAGTCACTACTAGAGGGAGCTCACTACATACAGATTTATACATCCACCACTAGAGGGAGCTCACTACATACAGATTTATACAGCCACCACTAGAGGGAGCTCACTACATACAGATTTATACATCCACGATTAGGAGGAGCTCACTACATACAGATTTATACAGCCACCACTAGAGGGAGCTCACTACATACAGATTTATACAGCCACCACTAGAGGGAGCTCACTACATACAGATTTATAAAGTCACCACTAGAGGGAGCTCACTACATACAGATTTATACAGTCACCACTAGAGGGAGCTCACTACATACAGATTTATGCATCCACCATTAGGAGGAGCTCACTACATACAGATTTATACAGCCACCACTAGAGGGAGCTCACTACATACAGATTTATACATCCACCACTAGAGGTAGCTTACTACATACAGATTTATACAGCCACCACTAGAGGGAGCTCACTATATACAGATTTATACAGGCACCACTAGAGGGAGCTTGCTGCATAAGGATTTATACAGCCACCACTAGAGGGAGCTCACTACATACAGATTTATACAGTCACCACTAGAGGGAGCTTGCTGCATAAGGATTTATACAGCCACCACTAGAGGGAGCTCACTACATACAGATTTATACAGCCACCACTAGAGGGAGCTCACTACATAAAGATTTATACATCCAGCACTAGAGGGAGCTCACTACATACAGATTTATACAGCCACCACTAGATGGAGCTCACTACATACAGATTTATACAGCCACCACTAGAGGGAGCTCACTACATACAGATTTATACAGCCACTACTAGAGGGAGCTCACTACATACAGATTTATACAGTCACCACTAGAGAGAGCTCACTACATACAGATTTATACAGTCACCACTAGAGGGAGCTCTCTTCATACAGATTTATACAGCCACCACTAGAGGGAGCTCACTACATACAGATTTATACAGCCATCACTAGGGGGAACTCACTACATACAGATTTATACAGTTACCACTAGAGGGAGCTCACTACATACAGATTTATACAGCCACCAGTAGAGGGAGCTTGCTGCATAAGGATTTATACAGCCACCACTAGAGGGAGCTCACTACATACAGATTTATACAGTCACCACTAGAGGGAGCTTGCTGCATAAGGATTTATACAGCCACCACTAGAGGGAGCTCACTACATACAGATTTATACAGCCACCACTAGAGGGAGCTCACTACATACAGATATATACAGCCACCACTAGAGGGAGCTCACTACATACAGATTTATACATCCACCACTAGAGGGAGCTCACTACATACAGATTTATACAGCCACCACTAGAGGGAGCTCACTACATACAGATTTATACAGCCACCACTAGGGGGAGCTCACTACATACAGATTTATACAGCCACCACTAGAGGGAGCTCACTACATACAGATTTATACAGCCACCACTAGAGGGAGCTCACTACATACAGATTTATACATCCACCACTAGAAGGAGCTTGCTGCATAAGGATTTATACAGCCACCACTAGAGGGCGCTCACTACATACAGATTTATACAGCCACCATTAGAGGGAGCGCACTACATACAGATTTATACAGCCACCACTAGAGGGAGCTCACTACATACAGATTTATACAGCCACCACTAGAGGAAGCTCACTACATACATATTTATACAGTCACCACTAGAGGGAGCTCATCTGTATACAGATTTATACAGCCACCACTAGAGGGAGCCCACTACATACAGATTTATACAGCCACCACTAGAGGGAGCTCACTACAGATTTATACACCCACCACTAGAGGGAGCTCACTACATACAGATTTATACAGTCACCACTAGAGGGAGCCCACTACATACAGATTTATACAGCCACCACTAGAGGGAGCTCACTACAGATTTATACACCCACCACTAGAGGGAGCTCACTACATACAGATTTATACAGCCACCACTAGAGGGAGCTCACTACATACAGATTTATTCAGCCACCACTAGAGGGAGCTCACTACATACAGATTTATACAGCCACCACTAGAGGGAGCTCAATACATACAGATTTATACTTCCACCACTAGAGGGAGCTCACTACATACAGATTTATACAGTCACCATTAGAGAGAGCTCACTACATACAGATTTATACAGCCACCACTAGAGGGAGCTCACTACATACAGATTTATACAATCAGCACTAGAGGGAGCTCACTACATACAGATTTATACAGCCACCACTAGAGGGAGCTCACTACATACAGATTTATACAGCCACCACTAGAGGGAGCTCACTACATACAGATTTTTAAGCCACCACTAGGGGGAGCTCAGTATATACAGATTTATACATCCACCACTAGAGGGAGCTCACTACATACAGATTTATACATCCACCACTAGAGGGAGCTCACTACATACAGATTTATACATCCACCACTAGAGGGAGCTCACTACATACAGATTTATACATCCACCACTAGAGGGAGCTCACTATATACAGATTTATACAGCCACCACTAGAGGGAGCTCACTACATACAGATTTATACATCCACCACTAGAGGGAGCTCACTACATACAGATTTATACAGCCACCACTAGAGGGAGCTCACTACATACAGATTCATACATCCACCACTAGAGGGAGCTCACTACATACAGATTTATACATCCACCACTAGAGGGAGCTTGCTGCATAAGGATTTATACAGCTCCTATAAGGTTCAGTAATCACTTCACAGGCAGTGAGCTCCCCCTAGTGGTGGCCAAAAAGCGTTTTAGTTTGTATTTTCTGGATTGCTCAGTTACTAGGATCTCTCCCCAAAGTGGCCTCTGTATACCCCTATGGCTCTTCCATGTGGGGTCTATGCCAGACTATTTCCATAACACTTTAGTAAACTTTGGTCTTGTGTTTTTCTGTCGTGAAGATTAAAACAATATAGTGCCAGCCTCGTAACTTCCATGTAATATATATATATATATATATATATATATATATATATATATATATATATATATTTATATAAATCCTTGCAGTGAGGTCGTCTGTGGTCACCGGCCGATCCTTTTTCCGTGCTTTGTGTGGATCTTCGCTCGTGGCTTTGCTTTGTGACTTGGGCTTGTAAACATCTTGTATACAGCGATAAGCACACGTACTACAAACCAGATGGTGAACTCCAGGCGTCCATAGGAGCGAGGCCAAACGCCGGGATCCTAGGATGCACGGATTTATTTACTACTTCTCCAAGTTTCCAAGTTCACTGGAAGCCAAGTCGTGTAGTGGAGCGAAGTTCACGAGGACGGCGCTGTAAACAGAGGAGGAGGACTCGGTTCTTCTACGTGGACTGTTTGCCCCCAGCGGCTTGAGATGTTTCAATGCTAATAAGTCTCAATTTACACGTAACAAAACTAATGACATTTAGCTGAAGTTTATGAAATGTTCATGATGGAAAAATAGAAAACAAGGTGTGTGCGTGGTAGAGATGGATATTCGGGTACCCTGTGTGTTACAGCAGCCGTCACTCACTATTTTCTGTAGCTCATGTGTCAGCTTTGCAGTGTAGACTGGGACAGACTGAGCAAAGTAATGTCGTTACCATTAGAGGGGAGAGGCAGAAGTGTCATATTATTACTACAGGGTGAGATCAGCAGTCCTCTGGTGGAGTGAGCAGAGCATCTCATTATCAACAGGGGGCAGAGTCATCTCATTATCATTAGAGGGCAGTGTCAGCAGAGTCATCTCATTATGATTAGATGGTAGGGTCAGCAGAGTCATCTCATTATTATTAGATGGTGGGCACAACAGAGTCATCTCATTATTATTAGATGGTGGGCTCAGCAGACTCATCTCATTATCATTAGAGGATAGGGTCAGTATAGTCATCTCATTTTCCTTAGAGGGCAGAGTCAGCAAAGTAATCTCATCCATCATTAGAGGATAGGGTCAGCGGAGTCATCACATTATCATTAGAGGATAGGTTCAGTGGAGTCATCTCATTATCATTAGAGGATAGGTTCAGTGGAGTCATCTCATTATCATTATAGGGCAGAGTCAGCAGAGTCATGTCATTATCATTAGTGGACAGGGTTAGTAGAATCATCTCATTATCATTAGAATTATCTCATTATCATTAGAGGACAGGGTCAGTAGAATTATCTCATTATCATTAGAGGACAGGGTCAGTGGAGTCATCTCATTATCATTATAGGGCAGAGTCAGCAGAGTCATCTCATTATCATTAGAGGACAGGGTCAGTAGAATCATCTCATTATCATTAGAGGATAGGTTCAGTGGAGTCATCTCATTATCATTATAGGGCAGAGTCAGCAGAGTCATCGCATTATCATTAGAGGATAGGTTCAGTGGAGTCATCTCATTATCATTATAGGGCAGAGTCAGCAGAGTCATCTCATTATCATTAGAGGGTGGGGTCATCAGAGTCATCTCATTATCATTAGAGGATAGGTTCAGTGGAGTCATCTCATTATCATTAGAGGATAGGTTCAGTAGAGTCATCTCATTAACATTATAGGGCAGAGTCAGCAGAGTCATCTCATTATCATTAGAGGATAGGTTCAGTGGAGTCATCTCATTATCATTATAGGGCAGAGTCAGCAGAGTCATCTCATTATCATTAGAGGGTGGGGTCATCAGAGTCATCTCATTATCATTAGAGGATAGGTTCAGTGGAGTCATCTCATTATCATTAGAGGATAGGTTCAGTAGAGTCATCTCATTAACATTATAGGGCAGAGTCAGCAGAGTCATCTCATTATCATTAGAGGATAGGTTCAGTGGAGTCATCTCATTATCATTATAGGGCAGAGTCAGCAGAGTCATCTCATTATCATTAGAGGGTGGGGTCATCAGAGTCATGTCATTATCATTAGAGGATAGGTTCAGTGGAGTCATCTCATTATCATTAGAGGATAGGTTCAGTAGAGTCATCTCATTAACATTATAGGGCAGAGTCAGCAGAGTCATCTCATTATCATTAGAGGATAGGTTCAGTGGAGTCATCTCATCATTATAGGGCAGAGTCAGCAGAGTCATGTCATTATCATTAGAGGAAAGGGTCAGTAGAATTATCTCATCATTAGAGGACAGGGTCAGTAGAATCATCTCATTATCATTAGAGAATAGGGTCAGTAGAATTATCTCATTATCATTAGAGGACAGGGTCAGTAGAATCATCTCATTATCATTAGAGGATAGGGTCAGTGGAGTCATCTCATTACCATTATAGGGCAGAGTCATCTCATTATCATGAGAGGACAGGGTCAGTAGAATCATCTCATTATCATTAGAGGGTGGGGTCAGCAGAGTCATCTCATTATCATTAGAGGATATGTTCAGTGGAGTCATCTCATTATCATTAGAGGGAGAGGTCAGCAGAGTCATCTCATTACCATTATAGGGCAGGGTCAGCAGAGTCATCTCATTATCATTATAGGGCAGGGTCAGCAGAGTCATCTCATTATCATTATAGGGCAGGGTCAGCAGAGTCATCTCATTATCATTATAGGGCAGGGTCAGCAGAGTCATCTCATTATCATTATAGGGCAGAGTCAGCAGAGTCATCTCATTATCATTATAGGGCAGAGTCAGCAGAGTCATCTCATTATCATTAGAGGGCAGGGTCAGCAGAGTCATCTCATCATTAGCGGGCAGGGTCAGCAGAGTCATCTCATTATCATTATAGGGCAGGGTCAGCAGAGTCATCTCATTATCATTATAGGGCAGGGTCAGCAGAGTCATCTCATTATCATTATAGGGCAGGGTCAGCAGAGTCATCTCATTATCATTATAGGGCAGAGTCAGCAGAGTCATCTCATTATCATTATAGGGCAGAGTCAGCAGAGTCATCTCATTATCATTAGAGGGCAGGGTCAGCAGAGTCATCTCATCATTAGCGGGCAGGGTCAGCAGAGCCATCTGATTATCCATAGTCCCAGTGGGCAGTCAGTGATCATAAATTTATGATCCTATGGATTTGTGATATGGACTGTTTATGGGATCTCTCTACTATCTGGCGGCATTGTCCCGTGAAGTTCCTATTGACTATTGATCCTGTTACAGATTTTCCATTGAAGACTAGGAACATCAAATCACATCTTTGCCCTCAAGACCAATAGTCTGTGTCGCCATATGGTGCCACATTTTCCTCCTCATATGGAGATCATGAGAGAAATCCTGAGACCCTCCATGTAAAATCCGAGGAGCATTGAGATACAGTAAAGGACCATAAGATTTAACCATGTTTTAATTCCTTACCGCTATAAGACGTCTGCTTGCAGTCAGTGAATGGAAATATTCATCTTCACACCTTCTCCTTTTACAGCTGAGGGTTTGTTTCAGTGAATGTCACCGCTCACACTCTGCTATTATAGTGATGGGGTGTACTTACTTACTGTTGTTTTGCAGTCAGGGCAGTTTTTTCTCCAAAGTCAGAGCATGACCGGTGTGTTTTCCCTGAGATTACTGATTAACCCCGTCAGTCACGTCATTATCTTCACGGGCTCACGTATGTCTGGAATCTGATTCCTCGCCGCTCGCTGATGTCATCAGGTTACTATTCAATGACAACAGCTTTATTTATTATTTTCACATTTTTTTTAAATATCTTTCTTGGTTTTGGGACCATCAGTTACCGAGAGGTGAAACTAGGTGCACCATGATGTATAAATAGGGCAGGAGCAGAAGCTGCGCCTGCGTCATCGGATTGGGTTGAGAATACCTAAGACTATGGTGAGGAAGATCTGTAATCTCATACCCACCAACAGTCCCAAACCCAGCGGGACAGTCCCGAAATTGGATATTTATCCACTGTCCCAGGAGATCGGGGTATATCCCACCCTCACCTGTCCTCAGGACACAAAAACAGTGGGAAAAAATAGTGAAGCAGGGAACCGTCAGGTGTCTTCTCCACCTTTTTGTTTGTGGAGAGATTAAAAAAGCTTCAATTTCAGTCATGTGACTGGCATCAAAGTCCTGCATCATACTGTGTGTGGGACTGTGGGGGCATTATATTGTGTGTGGGACTGTGGGGGAAACAAACTGTATGTGCAGAGTTCTGAGACATCATATTGTGTGTGGGACTGTGGGGGTATTATACTGTATGTGGGGGACTTTGGGGGCATTATACTGTATGTGGGAGGCTTTGGGGGAAACAAACTGTATGTGCAGAGTTGTGAGACATCATACTGTGTGTGGGACTGTGGGGGTATTATACTGTATGTGGGGGGTTGTGGGGACATCATATTGTGTGTACAAGCTGTGAGGATATTATACTATGTGTGTGTGCGGCTGTTGGGGAAACATATTGTATGTGTGGAGTTGTGAGACATCATACTGTGTGTAGAACTGTGGGGGTATTATACTGTATGTGGGGGGTTTGGGGGCATCATACTGTGTGTGTGTGTGGGACTGTGGGGTCATTATACTGTGTGTGTGTGCGGCTGTTGGGGAAACATGTTGTATGTGCGGAGTTGTGAGACATCATACTGTGTGTGGAATTGTGGGGACATTGTTTGGTGTGTGCAAGCTGTAGGGTCTTTTTTTATAATATCATTTAAGGTGACTGTGGAGACATCATACTGTGTGTGGGACTGTGGGGGCAATATACTGTGTGTGGGACTGTGGGGGAAACAAACTGTATGTGCAGAGTTGTGAGACATCATATTGTGTGTTGGACTGTGAGGAAATTATACTGTATGTGGGGGTTGTGGGGGCATTATACTGTATGTGGGAGGCTGTGGGGGAAACAAACTATGTGCAGAGTTGTGAGATATATTGTGTGTGGGCCTGTGGGGGTATTATACTGTATGTGGGGGTTGTGGGGGCATTATACTGTATGTGGGAGGCTGTGGGGGAAACAAACTATGTGCAGAGTTGTGAGATATATTGTGTGTGGGCCTGTGGGGGTATTATACTGTATGTGGGGGTTGTGGGGGCATTATACTGTATGTGGGAGGCTGTGGGGGAAACAAACTATGTGCAGAGTTGTGAGATATATTGTGTGTGGGCCTGTGGGGGTATTATACTGTATGTGGGGGTTGTGGGGGCATTATACTGTATGTGGGAGGCTGTGGGGGAAACAAACTATGTGCAGAGTTGTGAGATATATTGTGTGTGGGCCTGTGGGGGTATTATACTGTATGTGGGGGTTGTGGGGGCATTATACTGTATGTGGGAGGCTGTGGGGGAAACAAACTATGTGCAGAGTTGTGAGATATATTGTGTGTGGGCCTGTGGGGGTATTATACTGTATGTGGGGGTTGTGGGGGCATTATACTGTATGTGGGAGGCTGTGGGGAAACAAACTGTATGTGCAGAGTTGTGGGACATCATATTGTGTGTGGGACTGTGGGGGTATTATACTGTATGTTGGGGGTTTGTAGGGGTATCATATTGTGTGTACAAGCTGTGAGGATATTATACTATGTGTGTGTGTGTGTGTGTGTGTGTGTGTGTGTGTGTGTGTGCGGCTGTTGGGGAAACATGTTGTATGTGTGGAGTTGTGAGACATCATACTGTGTGTAGAACTGTGGGGGTATTATACTGTATGTGGGGGGTTGTGGGGGCATCATATTGTGTGTGGGACTGTGGGGTCATTATACTGTGAGTGTGCGGCTGTTGGGGAAACATTGTATTTGTAGAGTTGTGAGACATCATACTATGTGTGGAATTGTGGGGACATTGTACGGTGTGCAAGCTGTAGGGTCTTTTTTATAATATGATTTAAGGTGACTGTGGAGACATTATACTGTGTGGGGCACTGTGGAGATATATACTGTGTCTGCAGGTTTGTGAGGAAAATATACTGAGTGTGGAAGGGACTAGGAGCATCATACTGTGTGTGGGGTTGTGGGTGCATTATACTGTATATTGCGGGGATATATGGGGGTATCATAGTATGTGTGTAGGGCTGTGGAGGCCATCATACTGTGTTTGGGGCTGTAGGTGCATCATACTGTGTGTGCGGGGTTGTGGGGGCATTATACTGTGTGTGCGGGGGGTTGTGGGGGCATTATACTGTGTGTGCGGGGTTGTGGGGGCATTATACTGTGTGTGCGGGGTTGTGGGGGCATTATACTGTGTGTGCGGGGGGTTGTGGGGGCATTATACTGTGTGTGCGGGGTTGTGGGGGCATTATATTGTGTGTGCGGGGTTGTGGGGGCATCATACTGTGTGTGCGGGGGGTTGTGGGTGCATTATACTGTGTGTGTGGGGTTGTGGGGGCATCATACTGTGTTTGGGGCTGTAGGTGCATCATACTGTGTGTGCGGGGGGTTGTGGGGGCATTATACTGTGTGTGCGGGGTTGTGGGGGCATTATACTGTGTGTGTGGGGTTGTGGGGGCATTATACTGTGTGTGCGGGGTTGTGGGGGCATTATACTGTGTGTGTGGGGTTGTGGGGGCATTATACTGTGTGTGCGGGGTTGTGGGGGCATTATACTGTGTGTGCGGGGTTGTGGGGGCATTATACTGTGTGTGTGGGGTTGTGGGGGCATTATACTGTGTGTGCGGGGGGTTGTGGGGGCATTATACTGTGTGTGCGGGGTTGTGGGGGCATTATACTGTGTGTGCGGGGTTGTGGGGGCATTATACTGTGTGTGCGGGGTTGTGGGGGCATCATACTGTGTTTGGGGCTGTAGGTGCATCATACTGTGTGTGCGGGGGGTTGTGGGGGCATTATACTGTGTGTGCGGGTTTGTGGGGGCATTATACTGTGTGTGCGGGGTTGTGGGGGCATTATACTGTGTGTGCGGGGTTGTGGGGGCATCATACTGTGTTTGGGGCTGTAGGTGCATCATACTGTGTGTGCGGGGGGTTGTGGGGGCATTATACTGTGTGTGCGGGGTTGTGGGGGCATTATACTGTGTGTGCGGGGTTGTGGGGGCATTATACTGTGTGTGCGGGGTTGTGGGGGCATTATACTGTGTGTGCGGGGTTGTGGGGGCATTATACTGTGTGTGCGGGGTTGTGGGGGCATTATACTATGTGTGCGGGGTTGTGGGGGGCATTATACTGTGTGTGCGGGGTTGTGGGGGCATTATACTGTGTGTGCGGGGTTGTGGGGGGCATTATACTGTGTGTGCGGGGTTGTGGGGGGCATTATACTGTGTGTGCGGGGTTGTGGGGGCATTATACTGTGTGTATAGTAGTTATGGTTAGCGTCGTGCTTTGCATATGCTGAGGTTGGTCGGCATCATTTTAGGCAGAGGATCCAGTTGAGGGCATCGTACTGTGTGGGAGGCTGTGGTGGCATCATACTGTGTGGGAAGGGGACTGTGGTGGCATCATAGTAAATGTGGGCGGCATCGTGGGGCCATGTAAGTGGTATTCTTCTGTGTGTGAGGTGACTGTGTAAAATATTTAAGGTAATCTGTCGGCAGGCGTTTGCTACCTCATCTGAGAGCAGCACAATGTAGGAAAAGAGACTCTGAATCCAAAAATGTGACACTTATTTTACTGGGTTCTGACAAAATCAAAGTTTTTAGATATGCCATGTTTTCCCAAAAATAAGACCTTCCCTGAAAATAATCCCTAGCATGATTTTACAGGATTTTTGGAGAATGCTTGAAATATAAGCCCTACTCCAAAAATAAGCTCTAATGGGGGCGTAGGTAAGTGGTAATTGATTAGAGCCCCACTCTCTTCGGGGTCTCCTGAAATGAAACCCTAGTCCATCTTTTGGAGCAAAAAAAAACAATATAAGACCCTGTCTTATTTTTGAAGGAACACGCTGCCATTGCAGCAGAACTGAGAAAGTTGCCCCTGCCAGGCTCTCTATGTACAAAGTCTATAGACAGTGAGATGCTAATCACAGCAGGGGCAGTGTCGGCTTAATAGGCAGGAGACAAAGTAGCCCTAAGGTCCTGGGGCTAAAACAATCAAAGCAAGTAAACAACAGCAAGGAGTTTGATAAGAGAGAAGAGGCATCTCTGAATTCTGAATTTAACCCCTACAGCTGTCTTCAGATATCAGATAACATATCAAAAACCTGTTGACAGATTCCCTTTAAGCCCTTGACGACCTTGGACGTGTATATACGTTTTAGATTATGTCCCCCCAGTAACCACGAGCTTCGGCGGCAAGGTGATCCCCACACATGTCTGTTGATACGATCAACAGACAGCGTGGCTGGCTAACAGGCACGGGTAGATCAGAGATCCACCCACACCTGCTTACCACTTAGATTGATAGTGTCACTGCGCCCCAGATCCCGAAAAATGAGTCTTGGAAAATGGCGACAAAAGCGCAATTCTTTTTTTGGACAAACTTCTAAATTTTTTTAACCGGTCAGATAAAAGTAAACCTATACATGTTTGGTATCTATGAACTCGCACTGACCTGAGGCATCGCACCGGCACATCAGTTTTACCATATAGTGAACACTAAAAAATGAATGAATAAAAGACCTCCAAAACAATCATGCAATTGCACTTTGTTTTTGCTATTTCACTGCATTTGGATTTTTTTCCCATTTTCTAGCACACTATTTGGTAAAATCTAATGATTTTATTCAAATGTACAACTCGTCCTGCAAAAAACAAGCTTTCGGATGGCAAGATTGACGGAAAAATAAAAAAAGTTATGGCTCCTGCGAGGGGAGGAAAAACGAAAATGAAAACCGGAAAATCGCCAGGGGTGAAGGGGTTAATTGCCGCCTCTTGCTATCTGTGCCCTTTTGTCCCTCCATCTTTCAAAATTGGGATTTATGTTATTGGGTTGTTTTATCTCTTTCCTTTCTGGATCGCTCAGTGAGAACACAAGTGGGAGACATTTGGTTGCCATGGCAGCTTAGGGCCTAACAAACACTCCCAGGCCTGCCTAGGCTGAAAGCTTACTAGGCCTTTCCCACTGTATCCTCTGCCCACACATGAATATAACTATATGTCTAGGTCCGGCTGCTCGTGTATGGCGTCCCCTCAGGATCTATACCTCCTCCATACCTGCCAGGTCCTGCTGTACTATACAGCCGCCATTTGCCTCTATCAGCAGTGACCAGAGCAAGCCGACAGAAGAATTTCAATCTTTTGGTTTCTGGGTAGTGCGTTTACCGATGCACGTGTAATTGCCCCTCACAAAACAATCATGGATTACCTAATCATGGCAGCCAGGAGCTTACTGAATGCCCGTGTTGCTGCCATCTTGGTCCTCCCATAGGTGAGCGTCAATCAAGGGCGGACATATCATTGGTGCAGCCTGTGCAGATGCACAAGGGCCCAGGAGGTTCGGAAGCCCATTTCTACCTCGAAAGCAGGTGGAATTACGCATTTTTGATTAGTTTTTTTCTGCAAAGGGCCCATATATTGTTCTTGCACAGGGGCCCTTTTCTGTCTGTGCCCACCAGTGGCGTTAATGTCCCTATATATTATACAAGCGATAAAACAATCCCATGCCTAAAGGGTGCTTTACACGCTGCGACATTGCTAGCGATCTGGCGTGTCACATCTCTAATGAGATCGCTAGCGATGTCGCAGCGTGTAAAGCACCCTTTAGACACCAAAAGAGACTAAAAAAGGAAAAATTGAAAAAACTTTTTCTCTTTTTTTAAACATAAAAAAGATAAAATAATTGTGACATTTTGAATTGCCCTTTTCCCAATTCAGTAGCGAATAAAAAAATAAAGTTCTCTCACGGCTCCGTCAACCGAACATTGGAAAAAAAACAATTAGTTTCCGAAAATAACGATATAAACCCCACATTTTTATTCATAAAGTTATGAATTTTTTAAGTTGGGAAAACCAAAACCCACAAATCAATGAAAGGATTGCATTTTTTCGCTATTTATTTTTTTTCATTAAAAGAATTATTATCCAAAAATTACGTATTATCCCACAAAAAAACAACAAAATCCCCCCCCCCCAAAAAAAACCCAAAACAAAACACCCTTATGGCTATGTTAAAACAAAAGTACAAGAACAAAAAAAAAATCCTGGTTGAGAAAGGGTTAAGCAAGTCCTAGTTCTGCAGCAAATTTAGCAGCCACCAGTTTCATTTCTTAATCCTTTCCGCCCTCTAGTGGTCAACTGCTGAGTTACATCATAAGCACTGTGTAATTGGATATGTTTTGGGGGAGGTTGGATGCCTCTTAATAAAATTGCCACTTATGACATCTGCCCATGCGCCAATCACAGAAAACGTGCGCCACTTTAGTACTTTACATGATAGTGAATCTATCCCCTTATGATGACCTCCCTGCTTTTCAAAAAGTGGGCTGAGCAGGTGTAAAAGTTGCAAAACATTGTACTAGTGATGAGCGAATATGCACGGCACTATTCAAGACGCGCACGAATATTAAGCTATTGGCGATATTCGTCACTCGTCGAATATTTTGGTATTTACCTCGTGTGTTTCAAGTCTCCTCCCTGAATGTTTGGCGCCTGGTTTTCAGCCACTAAACTTGCTAATTACAGTAATGCTGTAGCCATCTTTGGTACTGGCATTACTGTGATTGGCAGGCACAGTGGAAAAAAAAATTATGTGCGGTCATTAAAGCACTTACTGAATTTCCCGCAGCTGTCACACTGCTTTCGGGTCCGATCATTAACCCTTATGAATATTCACTGCTTCCCCGCCCACCTTCTGGAACAGCGTCTGTGATTGGTCGGCCTGCCTTGTTTCTCTTGGTCTCATCCCTCCTTCATGTTTATGAGAGTGGGCCCCGGCACATTGTAGGTGACCCTTTGAGTTTGGGCTTTAGGAGCAGCTCCTCTGTGGTCGCCCACCATATGCCGTTCATCTGCAGTTTGCCTCTGATTGTGTAATGGGAAACACTCAGCCTAGTTCAGTTTTCTACTTCTTTAGACAACTGCAGTGAACTTACATGTGAATTTTTTTTCCTTCTCATCAGATGCTCCTGTGGGTGGTCACTTCCATGGTCACCGGGACGTCTATGTGAGATGCTGCACTTCCATCTTTCTATTACATTTGGTCCAGGATCTGACTCATAAGCCAAGCTTTGTGATCTTGTAGCCTTGACCTTTCTTGTGTACAGAAATTATTTTCTTCCTCAGGTCTTGTGACATTTCTCTTCCATGTGGTGCCATTGCTGACACATGATAAAGAAAGGGGTTTTCTTTAAGTGAAGCTTTGTGATCTTGTAGCCTTCACCTTTCTTGTATACAGTAATTATTTTCTTCCTCAGGTCTTGTGACATTTCTCTTCCATGGGGTGCCATTGCTGACACATAATAAAGAAAGGGGTTTTCTTTAAGTGAAGCTTTGTGATCTTGCAGCCTTCACCTTTCTTGTGTACAGAAATTATTTTCTTCCTCAGGTCTTGTGACATTTCTCTTCCCTGTGGTGCAATTGCTGACACATGATAAAAAAAGGGGTTTTCTTTAAGTGAAGCTTTGTGATCTTGTAGCCTTCACCTTTCTTGTGTACAGAAATGATTTTCTTCCTCAGGTCTTGTGACATTTCTTTACCATTTGGTGCCATTGCAGACACATGTTATCACCCTGTTATAGTCACTTGTCTACTGGACACTGGTGTAATGAATAACAGAGGTCTTCAAAGGTAAAATTGTTCTAAAAATAAGAGGCGATTATATTTCATGTTTTTTCCATCGCTGAACTCAGTAATAATATTGAAAAACTTCCATCACCTACAGTTTTGTCACAAACACTGAGTCCATAGGCTTCCAAAAGAATAGAATGCGTAAAAGAAATTCCTTCATTACTTTTCTCAAGACTGTGCTTCTGTGTATTGTGGTGATGTTGCTGGACTGATGGAAAAATGTAACAGTGAGTACAATGAGAGTGAGTGGAGACTCCTTACTAATTCACCCCCCAAAAGCCTGAAATCTGCTCCTGCGCAATACTACACTGTCTTTTTTGTTTAATTTCTTTTTAATAATGATTATATTTTATCAAAGATGCCCGGGCCCGGGTGTTTGATCTAGATTTGGCACTGGGGAAATTTAAAAAAAATAAATAAAGGAGAAATAAAGGAAACAAGAATGAAGCGAGCACTTCATACTTACCAAGGCTCCGTGTCATGGCGGCACACTGCTGCCAGGTCACGCATTCACTTCCTGTGCCGCGCATTATTTCATCGCATACACACAGGTTTCCCTGCTTTCCCCGCCCACTGGCCGTCCTGTCGTCTGTGATTGGTTGCAGTTAGACGCGCCCCCAGCCTGTGTAACCGTGTCTGACTGCAATCACTGACAGACACTGTATGCGGGTCAGTACCGAGGTATAAAAATGAATAAATAAAACAATTGGTGCAGGGTCCCCCACTGGTATTCTAATAACCAGCACAGATAAAGCCCATGGCTACTGTGCCGCCCCCACGCCAGCAGTCGGGCTGCTCTGATCCGGAC
The DNA here is from genome assembly GCF_048569485.1 of Anomaloglossus baeobatrachus. Classification (NCBI taxonomy): domain Eukaryota; kingdom Metazoa; phylum Chordata; class Amphibia; order Anura; family Aromobatidae; genus Anomaloglossus; species Anomaloglossus baeobatrachus. Next base: position 785,100,274 of record NC_134354.1, on the reverse strand, counting down.
CCGCAGTGTGGCTCGAAGGATCTTCCCGGACCCGGGGGTCGTGCGGACACTTCAAATAAAAGGGGACATTTATGTACAGGGATTGCCATAGGTACTTCGTGACGCCACCCACGGTGTGTGGTGAGATGTAGCACCACCGCTGCTGTTGGGGAGCACCCAGGGGCGATGGGATAGCAGCTGGATGTTAACCCCTCCGTGGGTAGTGGTGGATGCCCCGGGGCCCAGTGTCTCTGTGCTGAGGATGGTGGCTGTAGGGGCCGGCGTGCCCGGTCGGACCGGGGGATGTTAATTTACTCACAGTCAAATGAATCACACAAGTCCAGCGGTAAACCAAGGTGTTGGTGGCTGGCCGCTGCGGCGGGGTGTATTCAGGTCCCTCACCCGGGGTGATGGTCTCTGTCACTTTCCTCTGCACTATTTTTAGTTCTCGTGGACTTCCCAGTATGGAACACGGGAGTCCGCTCCCAGTACTTCTATTGGGAGCCTTGCCCGCAGACGCTGACCCTTGGGATCTACCGGGCCCTGGCAGATGCCCTATCCCCTGCGGTGGGCTGTTGTCTGCCTTTCTGGGACTTTGGGTGGGACAGGACCTGTAATCCTGTCCTCAATTGGTTAATTAGCGAGGCCGTTGGTTCCGGTCCTGACTTCAGGGTCCAAGTACCCCCTTTGTGCACGGTTTCCGGGTCCGTTCTCCGGTGTCGGTACCGGCGGGCTCCTACCCTGTCCCGGTCCACCTCGGATCTCCGGCAGCCGTCTTCCCGTCTCCTGACAGACACGGACCATCGTCTGCCACCTAGCCAGCACGCCGGGGCTCCAACCCCGACGCCTTTCCTCTCTGACTTCACTTGCACTTTCTCCTCTCCTCCACTTCAACTTGAGCTCCAACTTGAACTCCTACTTCCACCTCAACTTTAGCTTGAACTACTCGAACTACTTTAACTGACTCCTTTTCCCGTCCCGGGTCTCTAGACCCCTAGGTGGACGTTCTCCATCCGCCTGGTCCTGCCCACTTGTGTGCCTGACCTACCCTGGGGGGTGACGAGGGTTTTGTTGGCTAGATGTAACCCTGTGAGGGAAGGTGTTGTGTGGGGGCCTAATTGGTGGCGGACCACCTGGCGGCGCCAGGGCGTCACACTACAGGTTGCCGACCCAACCTTGCGTTTATCTTGGCTGTGTATCAAAAGAAGAGGAACTGCATGCAGCAGTTATTTAAATAGATAATTAAAAAACCCGACATCGGTCCCCCCAGTTTTCATACCCAGCCATGAAAAAGCCAGCTGGGAGCTGGTATTCTCAGGCTACGGACACTCAGCCTAAAAATATGAGCCTCTAGTTGCCTGGAATTGTTGCATCCATTAGATGTGACAAGCCTGGCACTTTACAGGCTCTTCCCGTTGCCCTGGTGCGGTGGCAATCGGAGTAATAGCAGGGGTTAATAACAGCCCACAGCTGCTACTAAACCCTAGATTAGTGATGGAAGGTGTCTATGACACCCCGCATCACTAATCTGTAATTGAAAGTAAATAAACACACACACACCAAAAAATCTTTTATTTGGAATAAAAAACAAAAAACACCCTCTTTAACTCCTTCATTAAACCCAAAACACACCTGTAGGTCTGAAGTAACCCACACAAGATCCCAAGGTGATTCAGGTCTGCTACATCCGAATCTCACAGCGAACGGCCATTGAGCATGACTGCCCGCAGTGAGTGCAGACAGACAATGACTGAGCTGCGGTGAGTGATGACATCACTCAGGTTATTTGCAGTCACAGCTGGAGATTCTCACGGTCCTCCACCTGTAACAGCAGGTAACCTGACCTCAGGTGACCTCAGTAACGTTAGTGTCCTCACCTCACGTGAGACCTGCATCTCCTGGCAGAAAACTGCAGTTTTTTTTTGTCAAGAGATGTAGATTTGGTGCTGAAAATGTCATCACCAAATTTGCATCGTTTGGCACAAAAATGCAAAAAAAAAAAGTTTATTTTCTGCCAGGAGGTACAAATTTGGTGCTGAAATGTGGTGCAGACGATTTCAGCACCAAATATGAACCTCCTGGCAGAAAACCGCTGCAAGAATCGTGGCAAAAAAATCGAGGCAAAAACCGCGGCAAAAAATACGTCCAAAAACCACAGGGGTTTTTTTGCCAGGATGTGTAGATTGGGTGAAGGAACATGGTGTAAAACAATGTCATCACTAAATTTGCATCCCTTGGCCCAAAAATGCAAAAAAACTTTTTTTTTCTGCCAGGAGGTACAAATTTGGTGCTGAAATCTGGTGCAGACGATTTCAGCACCAAAAGTGCACCTCCTGGCAGAGAACCACGGCAAGAAAACGGAGCAAAAACCAGGGCAAAAAAAAAATGCGTAAAAAAAACTGTTTGCCAGGATGTGTAGATTGGGTGCAGGAATGTGGTGTAAAAATTTCATCACCAAATCTGCATCTCTTATAAAAAAAAATGCGTTTTTCTTACAGGAGATGCAGGTCTGTGAACTCAGTGACCTCACCTGCAGTCAGGTTACCTGAAGGCTTGTGGGAACCTCCAGCTGTGACTTCAAATGTTCTGTGTGATGTCTCCGCTCATTGCACAGCTCATTCATTCTCTGCACTCACAGTGGGTAGTCATGTTCTATGGCCGCTCGCTATGACTTGGATATAGCAGAGCTGAATCGCTGTGGTACCTTGCGTGGATTACATCGGACCTACAGGCGTGTTTGGGGGGTTAATAAAGTGGTGAAAGCGGGTTTGTTTTTGTATTTTATTCCAAATAAAGGACTTTTTCTGTGTTTGTTTACTTTAACTTACAGATTAGTGATGCGGGTGTCATAGATGCTGCCGTCACTAATCTAGGGTTTAGTGGCAGCTGTGGGCTGTTATTAATCCCTCATTACCCTGATTGCCACCGCCTCAGGGCAATCAGGATGAACTTGTCACATCTAATGGCTGTCACAATTCTGGGCAGCTGGAGGCTATTATTTTTAGGCTGGGGGTGGGTCAAAAAGCATGGGTCTCCCCAGCCTGATAATACCAGCCCCCAGCTGTGGGGCTTTATCTTAGCTGGGTATCAAAATTGAGGGGACCGCATGTCGTTTTTTAAATTATTTATTTAAATAAAAAAAAAAAGCCGTATGCAGTTTCTCTTCTTTTAATACACAGCCAAGATAAGCGCACGGCTGCAGCCTGCTTGTCTGTGCTAGTATCAAAATATGGGGGGGATCCTGCACCAATTGTTTTATTAATTTATTTTTATTCCTCGGTACTAAGGGTAGATGCTAGAATGTATGGGCTCCTTCCAGGAAGATGTCATTTCATCATGACCCCTATCACATGATATATCACATGATAGGGACGTGTTCAAAATGCCGTCCGATGTTTCCAGCTAGAATTAACATTCAGTTTCTAAGTCCACGTGGGCATGGAGTTATTTATAATAGAAGTGGGGGACCTCAAGATAGGGGGAGTGCAGGGGGGGAGGCAAAGCGGATCAGAGGAAACATCACCACGCCCACTAACTTGGAATGAGCCCATACTTTCTAGGCTCACGGTAGATGCTAGAGTGTATGGGCTCCTTCAGTTACACTGCCCACTGACCATTCTGGTGCTCGGATCCGGGATCGCTATGGTTCGCGGGGGTCGTGCGGCCATTCGAGTGAAAGGGGGTATTTACAGGGGAGTTATAGTTCATGACGCCATCCGTGGTGTGCGGTAATTAGAAGTACCGCCACTGCCGCTGAGAGTACCCAGGGTGATGGAGTGGGGCAGCAAGGTTTTGTAACCCTCCACAGGTAGGGGGAATGCCCCGGGACTCGGTGAAGGGGGGGTATGCAGTGGGGTGCAGGGGTCAGTCTCGTACTCAGTTCATAAGCAGACACTGACAACCGGGTAAACCAAGTCTCTGGACACCGCTGCCGCTGAGGGGAGCACGTCCAGGTCCCGTCCCCAAGTGGTGCTGCCTGGTGATCCGTGACCTGCCTCCTGGCACTTAGTTTTACTTCAACTTGATGGCCCAGTAGCCTGAAACTTGCCGGGCCCCGCTCCCTACTATGGCTAAGTATAGGAGCTTGCTCTCAGGGTTCACGCTTGGGATTTTCTGGACCGTTTTGGGTTGGAAAGTCCTATCCTCCTCGTTGTGCTAGTGCCCCAATTCTGGAGCGGGTGGGAACGGATCATAAAGGCTCCTTCCTTGTCGGGTGAATTGTCGGGTTGCCTGAAACTACTCCCCAACCTAGGGTCCGTGTACCCCGTCGTGCCCTCGGTCCCGAACCGGTGATAGTGCTAGGCTGACGGCCGTCCTCCTTGACAGGTCCAACCACCCAGGTGGGCTACTCTATTCCACTCAAGCCGTCCACTGGTGTGTCTGGTGGGTGTGGTGCAGGGTGTATCTAGGATTTTGATTTGCTGATGTAGGCAACACCATTTGGTTAGGGACCCATAACCAAAAGGGAGGTGGATATTGCACAGAAGGGCAGATGGTGCAATACCCTGTGACGACCTGATAGTCCAGGGGCGTCACAGATGCAGTCAGCTGCCAATCAGGGTGGGAGTGTGTCTGACTGTAATTAGCGGCCCAGGCAGTGAATACGAAGCCCGGGAGCAGCGTACAGCCATGCTGGAGCCTTGGTAAATCCACCGCTTGCGCTCCCATTTCTCTGTCCTTTCTACCACCATTCTTAATCTCCGGATTCTGATCGCCGTAGACTTATATGGGGGCTGGATTTTGGACCGGATGTGGATTTTTTTTAAAAGAGAGCCGGTCTGACATTCTAAGAAACCTCATCCATCCACAACCACCGAGAACATTTGCAATGGATCAAATCGAATAAAAAGTGCCCTTTATATTTTTTCTATTTAACTTTTTTAATGACTTTCTAACACAAAAAGTCACATGTTTCGCTAAAATCTCAAAAATTTCAAATATAAATTGTATAAAATCATCCAAGTGGAGAACAGAAGTACATTTGTGCAAAAATGTGGTGACTTTTACAAGTCACAATTGATGAATCAGCCGAAAACATCTGGAGAGTCCAAATCCTGCTCACAAAAACAAACATAAAACCCTCCAAAAAAACCAGATGAATACGTATAAAATATAATTTAATAAAAATACAAATGAATAAAAAGGTGCAAATAAAAAACAGGCAAAAAACACCAGAAACTAGAGAAAAAAGGTGCAGATGCATGAATCCAGCAATTATGTTCTCTTCTTTTCTCACCTGACTCTACTCGGAATTGCATGGACAGACCATTGATTTAAATGGTGTAATACTCTATTTCCCCTGCGGGGGTGCTATAGGGACACCAAACCCACAAAATAGCGGTGCCAATAACAAGTGATTGATGACAAAACCATTAACTCTTTCAGGACCATCCTATTTAGAACTGCAATATTAACATTTTGCCAATTGGTAGAAACAAAAACAGAGGCTCCATTGCTGATGTGAACAAAACCATATACAGCGGATCTATAGGGCATATGTAACCCCTGAGCCATTGCTTCAAGAAACCCATGATAGTAGAGTGATTACAGTAAAATCTGGCCATTATCTGTAATCTCTTGTGTGACTTGCTAGCATGTGTTTGATCAACAGTTCGAGATGGAAATCAATGAGGAGTCCATATATTCCGCACATGCACTTCTTTGTAGTAGTGTATAGTCTAAAAGATTTTGAATGGGATATAGTTTTTACACTCAATATTTGTCATGGGTGTGTCAGACCTGTGGTATCCAACTGTAGAGGGTCGCAGCATTTGGCTACACAAAGTCTTCCCTGACATTATATTCTTCCTATTGTGGTGTAAATGGTATCCTATGTGTGCCGCCCCCGCGTCAGCAGCCGGGCTGCTCGGATCCGGATCCGCGGTGGCTCGAGGGGCATCCGGACCCGGGGGTCAGGCGGCCACTCAAATGAAGGGGGTATTTACAGGGGATTATATTTAGTGTTTGTGACGCCACCTGTGGGGTGTGGTATATGGAGTACCACCGCTGCAGTTGGGAGTACCCGGGGGCGATGGAGGGGGTCAGCCTTATGTTGTGACCCTCCACGGGTAGGGCGATGGCCCAGGACTCGATGATGGTGTTTGGGGAGTGCCGTTGGGTGCAGGGGGTCACTTGCGTACTCACTGAGTCCATTAAGCTGACATCGACAACTGGATAAACCAAAGTTCTGTATACCACTGCCGCTGAGGGGAGCTTAGTTCGGGTTCCGTTCCCAATGGTGCTGCCTGGTCATCCGTGACCTCTGGGCACTAAGTTTACTTCTCTGTTGGTCCCAGTAGTATGGAACTAATTGAGTCCCGCTCCCCATTATGGCTACGTGTGGAAGCTTGCTCTCAGGGTTCACGCTTGGGATTTCCTGGACCGTTTTGTGGAAAGTCCTATCCCCCTCGTTGCACTAGTACCCCGATTCTGGACCTTGAAGGCTCTGTTCTCATCGGGTAAATTGTCAGGTTGCCTGAAGCTACTCCCTTACCTAGGTTCCGCGTACCCCGTCGTGCCCTGGTCCTAGCCCGGTGATGGTGCAAGGCCGCTGTCTGTCCTCCTCGATAGTTCCGTGCCCCTTGCCACGATCCCCTGCGACCGGGGGTCCAGCTCCTCTAGGACCAGACCACCGTCTGCTACCTAGATGGCTTCTTAGGAGCCCAGCTCCTGACCTCCTCTCTCCTTCACTTCCAAACTATAACCCTCGACCGGCTCTCCTGTCACTCCTGACCTCCCCTAACCAACCTCCGAGGTGGGCTACCCTATTCCACTCAGGCCGTCCACTGGTGTGTCTGGTGGGTGTGGTGCAGGGTGTACCTAGGATTTTAATTAGCTGATGTAGGCAACACCATGTAGTTGGGGACCCGTAACCAAGAAGGAGGCGGATATTGCACGGGAGGGCAGATTGTGCAATACCCTGTGACGACCTGATAGTCCAGGGCGTCACAACCATCTCCCCCTTCTCTAGACACAGCGTTCATTCTATGCATCTCACCCCGACATGCCCGGTTCTGAGAGTCCAGAGTCCCGTCATAGAAGGAGGGGTAATGTTATGGGTGTTCCCTGCTCTGGGGAGACCTCTGGTGAGTCTGGGACCAGAAGGTCAGATCACCTTATTGCAGCTCTGCAGCTTGTGATTAAATGTATTTGCTTTCCTTTGGTGCTGTAGGGGTTAAAGACTATATATCTGTCTATCCTTTGTAGCCTTGATCTCAGGTGCAGCTCTTTGTGATCACTCCCCTTCGCTATAAAAGGTCACGTGTCTTAACACCTGAAGTCGGTTATAGATTCTCATATCTAAGTTGTCCCCTTTGGAAGGAGCCAGTGTGCCGCCCCTGCGACAGCTGACGGGCTGCTTGGACCCGGATTCGCAGTGGCTTGAGGGGTCTCCGGATCCAAGGCGGGGTCGCGCGGCTACCTCGGAAATAAAAAGGGGGAATTTTCTGTTTTGGGGTGGTGAATGGGATAACGTTCGTGACGCCACCCACGGTGCGTGGTAATAGGAGAGCCCACTGCTGCTGTCGGGGAGCCCGGTGACGTTGAAGCAGCAGGATGTTTTAACCCCTCCATGGGTAGGGGGTTTGGTGTTGTATGGAGTGGGGAACCCGTCGGGGGTGAAGAGATATCGGGTACTCACACAGTCCAAAGTCACTGACGCTGACACCAGGTAAACCAAACTCGTGAATGCTCTGTTTCTCTTGGCTGAGCACGCTGGGTCCATGCCCCTTTGGTGTTGCTGGTTGGTCTGAAGCCTTGTCCCTTGGCACTGTGTGTAACTTAGTGGATCCCTTTCGCCTAAGACTACTCGGGTCCCGCTCACCTGTGTGGCTAGCAGGGTGAGCTTGCTCTCAGGGTTCACGCTTGGGATTTTTCTGGACGATTTTGGGAAGTCCTATCCCCCTCGTTGCGCTAGTACCCCGATTCTGGAGCGGGTGGGGAACGGTTCCTGAAGACTCCGTTCCCGTCGGGTGAATTACTGGGCTGCGTGAAGCTTCTTCCCAGCCTAGGGTCCGCATACCCCGTCGTGCCCTGGCCCCTGCCCGGTTGTAGCAGATGACAGCCGGCCTGCTCTCTGTAGCAGCACCGTGCTCCCTGTCACTACCCCTGCGACCGGGGTTCCAGCTCCTTCTGGCCAGGCCAACGTCTGGCATCTGGGACGGGTACAGGAGCCCAGCTCCGCAGCGTGACCTGCACTGTCACCGCTGTCTCACTGCTCAACTCTACTCAACTACTACTGACATCTCTGCCCTCCCTCTTCCATCCCCCCCATCTGGGTGGCCCTTTCCCCTCAGGCTGCCCAATGGGTGGTTGGTGGGTGTGGTGCAGAGTGTTCCTCAGGATTTATGTACACCTGTTGGTAGCAACACCAAATTGACAGGACCCATAACCAAGGAGGAGGGGGTACCATGCAGAAGGGCAGATTGCACGGCACCCTTGTGACCACCTGATAGGCCAGGGCGTCACACCAGTCTCTGGAAGAAGCCTGATGTTGCAGCTGTTGTGTTAGCAGCATTGGAGTTGCTTGAAGTGTTTTCATTTTTGTGTCTATTTTTCCCTTTATCTTTCACCATCACCTTGTGTTGGATTATTGCAGTGATGAGACTAGCGCTCTCGCCGACCTTCTCACTAGCCAGGGTTAGTTGAGGGAAAGCGAGGGCCTAAGCACGTGATTGGCGGCAGGGGGAAAGAACCTGTATAAGGACGTTAGGCAGCGTAGGGTACAGACTCAGCTGAATACTGTAGGTGACCTCGTTTCCCTTCATCTAGCGTCAAGGTCCACATTGTATCGTGTACCCCGTTTGTTGTGGTGCTTGCTGGGAGTTGCCTTATTCATAGCAGAACCCCAGAAGTAACAGCGTAACAGTAGGAGCCTCAAAAGATATCATCACTTTGCATTACACCGTGTGCAGAATTATTAGGCAAGTTGTATTTTGGAGGATTTTTTTTTTATTGATCAACAACTATGTTCTCAATCAACCCAAAAGACTCATAAATATCAAAGCTTAATATTTTTGGCAGTTGGAGGGGTTTTTAGATTTGGCTTTTTAGGAGGATCTGTTTGTGCAGGTGACTATTACTGTGCAGAATTATTAGGCAACTTAATAAAAACCAAATCTATTCCCATCCCACTTGTTTATTTTCACCAGGTAAACCAATATAACTGCACAAAATTTAGAAATAAACATTTCTGACAAGCAAAAACAAAACCCCAAAAAATGAGTGCCCAATATCGCCCCCTTTCTTTGTGGTGACACTCAGCAGCCGACCATCCATAGATTCTGTCATTGCTTGATCTGTTTACGATCAACATTGCATGCAGCAGCCACCACAGCCTCCAGACTCCACAGCCTCCAGACACCACAGCCTCCAGCCACCACAGTCTCCAGACTCCACAGCCTCCAGACACCACAGCCTCCAGACGCTGCTCCCAGAGGTGCACTGTTTTCCCTCCCTGTAGATCTCACATTTTATGAGGGACCACAGGTTCTCTATGGGGTTCAGATCAGGTGAACAAGGGGGCCATGTCATTATTTTTCCATCTTTTAGACCTTTACTGGCCAGCCATGCTGTGGAGTAGTTGGATGCATGTGATGGAGCATTGTCCTGCATGAAAATCATGTTTTTCTAGAACGATACTGACTTCTTCCTGTACCACTGCTTGAAGAAGTTGTCTTCCAGAAACTGGCAGTAGGTCTGGGAGTTGAGCTTCACTCCATCCTCAACCCGAAAAGGTCCCACAAGTTCCTCTTTGATGATCCCAGCCCATACCAGTGCCCACCTCCACCTTGCTGGCGTCTGAGTCGGAGTGGAGCTCTCTGCCCTTTACTGATCCAGCCTCTGGCCCATCCATCTGCCCATCAAGAGTCACTCTCATTTCATCAGTCCATAAAACCTGTGAAAAATCAGTCTTCAGATATTTCTTGGCCCTGTCTTGAGGTTTTATCTTCTGTGTCTTGGTCAGAGGTGGTGGTTTTCAGCCTTCCTTACCTTGGCCTGTCCCTGAGTATGGCACACCTTGTGCTTTTTGATTCTCCAGTAACGTTGCAGCTCTGAAATATGGCCAAACTGGTGGCAATTGGCATCTTGGCAGCTTCACGCTTGATTTTCCTCAATTCATGGGCAGTTATTTTGCGGCTTTTTTGCCCAGCACGCTTCTTGCGACCCTGTTGGCTATTTGCCATGAAACGCTTGATTGTTCGGTGATCACGCTTCAAAAGTTTGGCAATTTCAAGACTGCTGCATCCCTCTGCAAGACATCTCACAATATGGACTTTTCAGAGCCCGTCCAATCTCTCTTCTGACCCATTTTGCCAAAGGAAAGGAAGTTGCCTAATAATTAAGCACCCCTTATATAGGGTGTTGATGTCATTACACCGCACCCCTCCTCATTACAGAGAGGCACAGCACCGGAGTTACTTCATTGGTAGTTGGCTCTCAGCCTATACAGCTTGGAGTAGGACGACACGTATAACAAGTATAAGACATGTGTAACATGTATCATGGGATCAAAATACTCATCTGCCTAATAATTCTGCACACGGTGTATATATGATTAGTAATGTAAGCTGCCCTCAAGGTTTCATATCTTACGCTGCACGTTGAACATCTCCTGTGAGAGTGCAGGTCTCACCACCGCTAACTTCTCTTGGTCAGACGGCCGGTCAACCAGAGTGTGTCATATTTCTCTATCTTGTGCTAACGATCCCCGAAGAGAGGAAGTTAAGGACAGAAGACAGGAACAGTGAATTTTAAATACATCATGAAAACAAACCTTCAACCTGATGGAGGGCGTCGTGGACGTTTGACTTCTGGGATCTCACCAAATTCAAGTGCCCAATTATGTAAGAGGAGGAAGCACTCATCATGCTTTGATTTCGGGACTCGATCCGGTGACCTCTTACCGCTTGTCAGTTTCCTACCTTGTTGAGCCACATACTGGTTGCTCTCCGTCATTTCTTTTCTTCCATTGGTTTGCGGTTACCTTCCCTGCCCCTTTCTTCTGTTTTCTGTTAGTTTGGTATGAGGTTACCCTTGTTTACATTGATTATACTCCTTTTTCCACTCTTGTGCACGGGCTTTAGGTTTGCTCACCTTGGGTTTCCGTCTACCCCTGCACACTTGCCTTATCTTGGTTAGTTGTGTGTCGCGACCTCCCTTCGGCTTCCTCAGGAGCAGAGATGAGCAAACCTTTCAAAGTTCGTTTCGCCGATCTTTACCGAGCTTCCTGGTGTTTGCCGAGCCCATTGATCTTAATAGGAAGCAAAACTTAAGTGTTGCAAAATTATGTAGGGGGGCTGTAAAAGAAAGAAAATAAATCCAGACGTGGCTGTAACTGCTCCCGCGGCTGTACTTCTGGAGCCGCTGATTATCCCTCATCCATATTCACTGCTTTTGCCGCCCACCGGGGCTGACTGCAGCCAATCAGAGTCATCGGTGGGCGGGGAAAGTAGTGAATATGGATGAGTGATAATAAGCGGCCCTAAAAGTACAGCCGCAGGAGCAGTTACAGCCGCGGGGAGATTCAGTAAGTACCGTATGTCATGTTTTAACTCTTTTGTTTCCTTTTTTTTTCCAATGATTTCCCTGGCCAATCACAGCCATGCCAATACTTGATATGGCTGTGATGGGGCCAGGAGGGATTTTTCTGTAAACACTTACCGAACTTTGCCGACTTTGGTAAGCCAAGTCCGAACGAATCAGCCAAGGCTCGTACCGAATCTGAAGTTGGCAAACGCGAACCAAACAGGCTTACTCATCAATGGCCTTTCAGAGAGCCAGGTCTGAACTGTGCAGCTAAGGATATTCTAGTCTCTACACGAACCAGTAGGGTATGGGTGCGGCTACAGTATGTCAGGCTTTATATCTCCCTGTAGCCATGTCTGAGTGGATATGTGCATAACAGCACATTTATTTGTACTGTTTTTTTCTTCTCTTCTTCTCCAATTCAATGTGTCCACTTCTTCTGTTGGAAAAATGTTTCCCCGATTATTCTTTGGCTCGATGGTTGGTGAGCTTTAAAATCCTTTATAACTAAAAATATATGATAGTAAGACACCCTTATAAAAAATAATATACAAAAAAGTTTCTGAATATCAAAATGTTCTAATAATATCCAGATTTTATCTTTATTCAGAAAACCAGCTGATGCTACAGAACATACAGTCCAGGAACCAAATTCACATTTGATAGTTTATATAAAAAATTGGTAACAATGTGTCAAATATCTTATATTAACTGAACAGATATCTCATTTGGGCAGACCTATGTAGTACAGTCACTTACTCTGTTACCTCAAATAAATAAGCCACAAATAATTGTGTATCCTTATCATATACAATCATTTATGACTATTTTGGGCTCTGTAATGTATGTGTGGGCTTTATAGTTATTAGATGCATATATCGGAGTTGGATAAAGCAACATGGTGAGAGTGGATATTGTTATGTAGATGACTAAAAGACTCTTAAAAGACAAATTTGATGGACAAATTGTCTGATCAGAGTTTAGAGGTGAATTTTGACCCCATAGCGGTACCCTTTTTTTCTACTGTGTAATACATATACTGTACACATAGTGGAGGCAAACAATTAAAAATCAGTCTTTTTTTTCAAATGTACTCTCCCTACTACTAAGGACAGTTCTGCAGATCTTTCTGGAGGAAAGGAATGAGGTGAACCTGCTCTAAAATTCCAATTTACTAATGTTATGCCATGAATTGCCGATCTGTCCTTGAGTTACATCCCATAGAAGTGGTACGATCCTCCACTATGAGTATTCTATTACAATACATATCTGTATAATATAAAGTCCACGGATTATACCATTATAACTTACAGACTATTGTTACCATACAGTTATGAACACCGGTGGTAATGGGGATATATTCTATTTCATCCTTATACTGCTACAAAAATTATATACTTGCTGAAAGCTTACTAAAACATCCAGGGTCACAGGTAAGAAAACCTATAACCAGAGTGCAGCTTCTGCATTGCAAACTTAAAATGTTATATCTGGTTATGATGGAGAACAAATAGTAGGGGAAGCGACTGTGACCAGGCCCAAGTTGGATGGGGATCTGCTTACCCCATAACCTACTGTATTTTAGCTGCATGTGCGACTGAGGGCCACATTAAGCTGAATAAGCTGAAATGTATTGTGGCACAGAGACTCGCTGGGTCCCTGCATGGCAATACACTCTGCTGGCCAATCAGAGGCTGGCAGCTGACTTGAGTGCGCCATTCACAGGTGGTGCATAGCAATGACATTATGCATCATCATAGCAGGCACGCCAAATTCAGCTACAGAAGAGAATGCCGCATGTTGTGGTAGTGGGTGTAGGTGAGAAGTATTTTTTTTATTATGTATTAGAAAATAATGTTACAACAGGGAACATTATTACAGGATGAGTCCAGGAATGGGGAAATTATACCAGGAAGGGGCTCAGGATGTCAGACATTATTACTGTAAGGGGACATTGTACCAGGATGGGGAACATTATAACACATAGAAGACCAAGTTGAAGCATATTATACTAATAGGGGACAAGAATGTGGGACATTATACAGGGAAGGGGCTCAGGATGAGTAATAATATACCAGGTGCAGTCGAAGATTGGGGACATTATTATTGCAAAGGGCTTAGGATAGGCGACATTATACCAGGAAGGGGCCAGCATGGGGACATTATTTCATGTAGGGGCTTAGGATAAGGGACATTAAAGGAAGGGGGCCAGGATACGGGCATTGCTATGGCAAGAGGTCCAAGTTTGGGGACATTATTACTAGAAGGGGTACTGGATGGGGTGTATTATTACTGGAAGGGGACCAGGATGGTGGACATTATATCAGGAAGGGGCCCAAGATGGGTGACATTATTACTGGAAAGGGCACAGGATTGGGGACATTAGTATCAGGAGGGGCCCAGGATGGAGGACATTATACCAGGAAGGGTCTCAGGATGAGAGATAATATACCAGGAAGAGGCTGAGGATTTGGGACATTATTCCTGCAAAGGGCCTAGAATGGGAGACATTATACCAGGAAGGGGCCAGCAGGGGGACATTATTACATGAAGGAACTCATGATAAGAAAACATTAAAGGAAAGGGGCCAGGATAGGGGCAATACTTTGGCAACAGGCCAAGGAGTGGGGACAATATTACTGGAAGGGGTACAGGATAGGGTATATTATTACTGGAAGAGGACCAGAATGGCTGACATTATAAAAAAGGAAGGGGCCCAGAATGGGTGACATTATTACTGGAAGGGGCATAGGATGGGAGACATTATTATCGGAAGGGGCACAAGATGGGGTCATTATTACTGGAAGGGGACCAGGATGGTGGACATTATACCAGGAAGGGGAGCAGAATGGGTAATATTAGTACACGATGGGGGACATTATTACATTATGGGCGGTGCAACTTGTTTGTCTTTATAGGATTAAGAATGCTACAAGGGCCTATTCATCTGACCAACATGCAGATGGGGCCCAGGTCCAAATTTTTCACCCAGGTCCGTGGAAATCTAGCTATCCTGCAACTTGACGCAGTTGGTCTTCCACATAGAGACGATGAATTGCGGCACCAGTAGACACGTGTTATGTACTAGAACCCTCTATTAGGAAGCCCACCTAGGGAATAATGCATTTAAAAAGCAAACATCCAACATAGGGCCACCAAACACATGTAGACCCCCACCCATGAGGGAACCTGAGCTGCCATTAGAGTCACTGCATATATATGGGACTCTACATAGTTGTGACTGTAAATCCCAAGAGTGTGAGTCTTCCTCGCCTCGTCCTACAACAGCATTGAGGCTTTCATCTCATCTCATGTCTTAAAAAACAATATAGATGACTGAATTGATTGTATGCTAATCGAAATTGTATCAAATAGTCTGAAATTCGCAAGACTTAGTAAATTCGATCAATTTGCGATTTGCTGTTACTTTTTTTTTATTTTATATTAATCAAAAAATACCTTTAAAAAACAGAATACGGTTCAAAAAAAGGGATTGGTGTCTTTTCTTTAAAAATATTAATTTTTATTCAATTTTTTTTTTTAAATACATGTAATAAATATTCAAAGAGATATAACGTATATAAAAGGACAGAAAAGGACATAAAAGCGGTAAAACAGAAAATGTAGATATTCAGTGTATTGACCAAAAGATATAAACTTCCATTAATATATAGCATAAAGAATAAATGATAAATAAAATGCAAAGTGCTTTTCTTTATATGTATCGCTATATATGTATGGTAATAAGGTATGAAGCAAAAATAGCATACAGAAATAAAGTGCCAGTGAAGTGCAAGGGAATATTGCTAGATTCAATATACCTTAGTAGTGGTCAGGAATGTTCTGTGTACCGCTATGTCCCGACGCACGTTTCAAGCGTGTTTTCTTCAGGGAATGCGTCGGAACATAGCGGTACACAGAACATTCCTGACCACTACTAAGGTATATTGAATCTAGCAATATTCCCTTGCACTTCACTGGCACTTTATTTCTGTATGCTATTTTTGCTTCATACCTTATTACCATACATATATAGCGATACATATAAAGAAAAGCACTTTGCACTTTATTTATTATTTATGCGATATATTAATGAAAGTTTATATGTTTTGGTCAATACACTGAATATCTACATTTTCTGTTTTACCGCTGCTGCATTACTATGGGTTTTTTGATCCTGTCCTTTTATATATATATATATATATATATATATATATATATATATATATATATATATATCTTTGAATATTTATTACATGTATTTTAAAAAAAACTTTTGAATAAAAATTAATATTTTTAAAGAAAAGACACCAATCCCTTTTTTTGAACCGTATTCTGGTTTTTAAAGGTATTTTTTGATTAATATAATTATTTAAGGTGGACTTATACGGAATATTTTGATTAATCATTTTTTTTAATTTTGCAGAAGATTTTATCCCCCAGGAAAGAATCACATGAACTCCTGAAATGTGTGCGAAATCTTCACAAAATACAGTATGACAGTATGTAACTATAGTGTATGTGCACTCAATGTGCACGTGGTTTTAGAAGGATCTTGCCCAACTACTGATCTCCACCAGGCAGTACCATATAGAACAAACACTAATCATGTTTTGCTGATTTTACTTAATGCTACAATTCACATTACAATCTATGATATT
Organism: Anomaloglossus baeobatrachus; assembly: GCF_048569485.1. Lineage (NCBI taxonomy): Eukaryota > Metazoa > Chordata > Amphibia > Anura > Aromobatidae > Anomaloglossus > Anomaloglossus baeobatrachus. Next base: position 785,084,108 of record NC_134354.1, on the reverse strand, counting down.
TCTAATATAATACTGCAAGTTTATGTTTGTTGTCATACAGTTCACATTTTTAGTTTGTATTTACATTTTTGACTATATACAATTTATACAGAACCCTGTAAAAATGAACTGCATTTCCAAGATGGTGTCCAATTCGTGGCTTTGAAGCTCTCTTGCGATACCGTGACAGTAAGCATACAAGTCATTTTTTTACTCTTTCGGAGGTTTGCTGGAACCTTTGAATTCATATAATTATTGCTGATTTTTCATATCCTCAATGTTATTCAATTGTCTAGAGTTCTGGCTGTACAGAAACAACATGGCGTAGACTATGCAATCATGTGATACACGTAAAAAACCTTAGGAGACGGCAATGGTGGTGATAGATTTTGTTCAGTAGTTAGGGGTGAGTTGTAACCCCATTGCGGTCCCCTTTTCTAAATTTGCTTGTATTCATTCTTCTTTGATTATGGAAAACTAAAAGATAAGTTGGTGTTCCCATTTTCAACAGTGGTTTCTATAGTGTTGCTTTTAGTATCTATCATATTTACAAAGGCAAGGAACATTTGTCCAGCTCCCCCTTTTAATTTCAACCTGTTCTGTCATATGTTTATGGTCACGTGACCACTTTAATTTGCACAGGGAAATGATACCCAACAGGATAAAAACATATTTTTTGGAAATTATACCTCCCCGAGAGATTCTTACACTGCTTGCCAGAGAACACACTACAGACAAGTTACTTTTATTTACAGGGTCTCCTTCAGACTATTCCATTTGTCATTTTTAAGTGTTCGTTGCTTCGGTCCTCCATTTGGTGGTGACCCGCTTTACTAACAATTTGGTACTTTGCCTAAATTTCTGCTGTGTAAAATAGAACAAGATTGGGTCAAGGACACTGTTCATACTAGCAAAAGGCCTTGTGCATTTATATACAATGGCAAAGGTCTGCAGCTCCAAACATGGGACCCCAGACTTGGAACGTACAACCAAATAGATGGTTTTGGTGAGGTGGAAAGGAAAGAAGCTTATGGCAAAGACCATGACCACAATGATGATCATACGAATGGCTTTGTCCTTTCTTCGACGGGCCACAACATCGGAAAAGTTATCCTTTTGGCAGAGGATTTTGGTCATGGCGCAATAACAACCTAAAATGGCAATGAAAGGGATCAAGAACCCGGTAACAGTCAACGTTATGCCATATGGAAAATACCGAGATGATAAAGCTGGAGGACTCAAGTCATAGCAGACCGTTCGATTCCTCTGGGTTCCTGTAGATGCAAACATGAAGGTGGGTATACATTGGACAATGACAATAAACCAGACAATCCCACACACCACCCATGTAAATTTTTTGCCCCTCTTTTTATGCCAAACTGATAAGGGGTGGCAGATGCCCATGTATCTTTGAAAGCTCATGCAGGTGAGGAACATGATACTTCCGTGGAGGTTGGTGTAGAATTGGAACCGGACAAACCGGCAAGTGAAGTCTCCAAATGGCCAGTAGTCATGATGGACATAATTATATATGAGAAGAGGGAGGGAGCAGACATAGAGGAAGTCAGCCACCGCCAGATTCAAGGTGTAGATCGCAGTGCGGCTGAGGGCCTTTTTTGAAAGACACACTTGAAGGATCACGATAAAGTTGAGTGGAAAACCAAAAACCAGGACCACAGAGTAGACCACAGGAAGGAGGATTTGCTTAAACTCTTCATGGAAAGTGCATGAATTCTTCCCGATGGGGCCTGACGTAATGTTGTCCATGTCGCTGGAGGTGGAGGTGATCACATGGTTACTTCAGAATCTGGAAGCAAAGAGAAGACAACACTTAAATGAGAGATCCAGTAGATGTTCGATAAACCTCATTGAGCTCAATAAGAGTCATTGATGACCATTATATCCAGTTGGGTCCTGTGGGCAAGAAAGAGACTTGCTCTTAGTGGGTTGTACGTGGTGAATTAAGTCATGTCCGGCCTTAAAGGGAATTAACCTCCATGATTTTTACATATAAAGTAAAGGCCGTGACATACAGGCCCTAGGATGGTTATTAGAATCCCTCCTTCACTTTTGATATTGGATCTTTGATTGCAGAAAAAAATGTTGATAAAGGTCTAGACGTTGGGACATTCCTTGATTGACGTGTGTAGTGAGGCGTGCCTTTGTGGGTTCTGTACGCTATGTAAATTCTTCCTACTCCATCCTCCTGGCTTGCCCCTTGTCATTAAAGTTTGTGCTGTGCCGCCATTGCCATTTGTAGAACAGTAATGTCTTCATTAAAATGGTGCCGGAGTCGGCGCATGCGCATACCACAATCTATGGTGCTGATTTATTGAAGACTATGAGCGGCATTAGCGCGTGCATTGTAGTAGACACATGCAATGATTCCGCTGCCATTTTATTGAAGACATCATGGAGAGGACTATGACCGGCATCGGCGCATGCGCAGATTTAATTTTTTTTTTGCCCTATGTGCATGCGCTGATGCCGCTCATAGTCTACTCCCCAGTGCCTTTAATAAAATGTGCTCCGGAGATCGTGGTATGCGCATGTGCTGATTTTGCTGCCATTTTATTGAAGACATCGTGGAGAGGACTATGACTGGCATCGGCGCATGCGCAGATTTAATTTTTTTGCCCTATGTGCATGCGCCGATGCCGCTCATAGTCTTCTCCCCAGTACCTTTAATAAAATGGCGCTGGAGATTGTTGTATGTGCATGAGCTGACTCCGGCGCCATTTTTTTGAAGACATCGCTGAGAGGACTATGAGTGGCATCGGCGCATGCATAGATTTATTTTTTTTATCATCTGCAAATGTACTGATGCCGCTCATAGTCTTCTCCCTAGTGTTTTCAATAAAATGATGCCGGAGATTGTAGTATGCTCATGCACTGAAATCGGCGCCATTTTATTGAAGACCTTGTGGAGAGGACCATGAGCAGCATTGGCGCATGCGCATATTTAATTTTTTTTATCATCTGCGAATGTGCTGATGCTGCTCATAGTCTTCTCCCTAGTGTTTTCAATAAAATGGTGCCGGAGATTGTAGTAGGCGCATGCACTGTCTCCGGCACCATTTTATTGAAGACATTGTGGAGAAGACTATGCCCAACATAGGTGCATGTGCAGATTTAATTATTGCTTTTCATCTGAGCATGCGCCATTGCCATGTCTTCTCCCAAGTGTCTTCAATAAAATGCGACTGGATATTGCGGTATACACATGTGCGGACTACGGTGCCATTTTAATGAAGACACCACTACTGTACCAAATGTGCATGCGTTGGCAATGGCAGCGCATCGCGAAATTTAAAGGGGTAAGCCAGGAGGACACCGATCCAGTCATATACACAGAGGACCTGACCCACAAAGGCCTGCACCACTGCACATGTCAATCGAGGAATGCACCAACTTCTGGATCTTTATCAATGTTTTTTTCTGCAATCATAGATCCAATCTGGAAAGTGAAGGCGGGATTTTAATCCCCATCCTAGCGCCTGTATGGCACTGCCTTTACATTATATGGGAAATTCCTGGTGGTTGGTTCCCTTTAAGTGTTGATTGCACCTGCACTATTGAATAGAACAATGGAAATAGATTCCCAAATGAATTTAAAGACTGATGAGATTTATACCCCAGGGATTCTCAGACACCACAAAGGGAATTGGACCCGATTCTGCTTATTGGCAAATTGGAGCAGCTCCATTCTAAAATAAGCAGAGACCTATAATGAAAAGTGGACACGCAGATTAGATGGCGCCAATGTCCACATTGTCCATGTAATGTGCATGGGGCCAGGCCCACTGTGCAAAGATGGCTTCTATAGTCGAAAAAGTGCAAATAATGGAAGTTGTTCAACAGAGAGATAAGCGTTACTAGAGATGTCTGGGTGCAACTTATCCCTATGGCCACAAAAAAAACAAATATATATAAATGCAACTTTATTTAATTTTGGAGGAGTTGGAGGAACTTGCTGGCGGATGCCCCAAAACCACTGCCCCTATTATCGCCCCTATAGTATTACTTGTTCTTATCAAAATCTATCACTTGTAATTTTTACTTTTCACCACCAGGTGGCGCACATGCTATTGTGAACGAGTCACATATTTCACATTGGCTCCGAGCAGCAAAAATTCTCAAATTGCAAATAGAGAAATTAATTTTTTGATTCATTTCCTTCAGTTAGTGGCAGTTCTGTAATCGGGCCGTTAGTAACTGTGGCTTCCCTCCAACACTTCTCCTTTTAGGGGCCAACAAATCAGAGAACCCAGCCTATAAGACAATAACATATGCAATAATTCAGCTATAAAGGCCGACCCTATAGTAATTCCTATTATAGTGGCAGGTTTACAACAGCCCTAATAGCCCCAGTGCAGGCAGCACAGTGCCGTCCATTCTGCCAGCTCTACCGCAGTCCCCATAGGGCCTTATTATTCCACCTGTGCCAGAACTGTAGCGCCATCCATAATAGCCTATCAGGGGCTGCCGATGACGTCATCCTTAAAGGGGTGCCACTTCTCCCAATCTTTGTATGTAACTACCTTTGTCTGTCTTGTGTCGGACACTAGAGCGTTTCCAGGGTGGTGTGTCTGTATTGTGGTGGTGCTGTTCCGGTAGACAGTGTGTGTGTGTGTGTGTATTGAGGTAGTGCTGCTCTCCGGTAGACAGTGTGTATTGGGGTGGTGCTGTTTTCCGGTAGACAGTGTGTATTGAGGTGGTGCTGCCTCCGGTAGACAGTGTGTGTGTATTGAGGTGGTGCTGCATCCGGTAGACAGTGTGAATTGAGGTGGTGCTGCCTCCGGTAGACAGTGTGTATGTATTGGGGTGGTGCTTCCTCCGGTAGACAGTGTGTGTGTATTGAGGTGGTGCTGCCTCTGGTAGACAGTGTGTGTGTATTGAGGTGGTGCTGCCTCCGGTAGACAGTGTGTGTGTATTGAGGTGGTGCTGCTTCCGGTAGACAGTGTGTATTGAGGTGGTGCTGCCTCCGGTAGACAGTGTGAATTGAGGTGGTGCTGCCTCCGGTAGACAGTGTGTATGTATTGAGGTGGTGCTGTTTAACGGTAGACAGTGTGTATTGAGGTGGTGCTGTTTTCCGGTAGACAGTGTGTATTGAGGTAGTGCTGTTTTCTGGTAGACAGTGTGTGTGTATTGAGGTGGTAGACAGTGTATATTGAGGTGGTGCTGTTTTACGGTAGACAGTGTATATTGAGGTGGTGCTGTTTTACGGTAGACAGTGTGTGTGTATTGAGGTGGTGCTGCCTCCGGCAGACAGTGTGTGTATTGAGGTGGTGCTGCCTCCGGTAGACAGTGTGTGTGTATTGAGGTGGTGCTGCCTCCGGTAGATAGTGTGTATGTATTGAGGTGTGCTGTTTTCCGGTAGACAGTGTGTATTGAAGTGGTGCTGTTTTCCGGTAGACAATGTGTATTGAGGTGGTGCTTCCTCCGGTAGACAGTGTGTGTGTATTGAGGTGGTGCTGCCTCCGGTAGACAGTGTGTATTGAGGTGGTGCTGCCTCCGGTAGACAGTGTGTATTGAGGTGGTTCTGCCTCCGGTAGACAGTGTGTGTGTATTGAGATGGTGCTGCCTCCGGCAGACAGTGTGTGTGTATTGAGGTGGTGCTGGCTCTGGCAGACAGTGTGTGTGTATTGAGGTGGTGCTGCCTCTGGTAGACAGTGTGTATTGAGGTGGTGCTGGCTCCGGCAGACAGTGTGTGTGTATTGAGGTGGTGCTGCCTCCGGTAGACAGTGTGTGTGTATTGAGGTGGTGCTGCCTCCGGTAGATAGTGTGTATGTATTGAGGTGTGCTGTTTTCCGGTAGACAGTGTGTATTGAAGTGGTGCTGTTTTCCGGTAGACAGTGTGTATTGAAGTGGTGCTGTTTTCCGGTAGACAGTGTGTATTGAGGTGGTGCTTCCTCCGGTAGACAGTGTGTGTGTATTGAGGTGGTGCTGCCTCCGGTAGACAGTGTGTATTGAGGTGGTGCTGCCTCCGGTAGACAGTGTGTGTGTATTGTGGTGGTGCTGCCTCTGGTAGACAGTGTGTATTGAAGTGGTGCTGTTTTCCGGTAGACAGTGTGTATTGAGGTGGTGCTTCCTCCGGTAGACAGTGTGTGTGTATTGAGGTGGTGCTGCCTCCGGTAGACAGTGTGTATTGAGGTGGTGCTGCCTCCGGTAGACAGTGTGTGTGTATTGTGGTGGTGCTGCCTCCGGTAGACAGTGTGTATTGAGGTGGTGCTTCCTCCGGTAGACAGTGTGTGTGTATTGAGGTGGTGCTGCCTCTGGTAGACAGTGTGTATTGAGGTGGTGCTGCCTCTGGTAGACAGTGTGTGTGTATTGAGGTGGTGCTGCCTCTGGTAGACAGTGTGTGTGTATTGAGGTGGTGCTGCCTCCGGTAGACAGTGTGTGTGTATTGAGGTGGTGCTGCCTCCGGCAGACAGTGTGTGTGTATTGAGGTGGTGCTGCCTCTGGTAGACAGTGTGTGTGTATTGAGGTGGTGCTGCCTCCGGTAGACAGTGTGTGTGTATTGAGGTGGTGCTGCCTCCGGCTGACAGTGTGTGTGTATTGAGGTGGTGCTGCCTCCGGTAGACAGTGTGTGTGTATTGAGGTGGTGCTGCCTCCGGTAGACAGTGTGTGTGTATTGAGGTGGTGCTGCCTCCGGCTGACAGTGTGTGTGTATTGAGGTGGTGCTGCCTCCGGCTGACAGTGTGTGTGTATTGAGGTGGTGCTGCCTCCGGTAGACAGTGTGTATTGAGGTGGTGCTGCCTCCGGTAGACACTTGTGCACACAGGGATCCAATTCTTTTGTTCAAACTAGTGAGGGTTTTGTTAACAGTCCACAAACCGTCGCAGCTCGCCAAAAAAAAAGAAGAAAAAACAGCCTTTCTTCAGCACAAACATAAACAGAAGATAAACCGTTCCTACCTCAGATTTTCCTCCAAGACTCAGTGTCCAGCAGAGCCTCGCTCACATCAGACTTTACCATCTCCCTCCCACACAGAGGCACAATCTGTCACCTCAAGTCACAGACCCCTTCTGAGCAGCTCCGAGCCTTTACCATGATCTGCAAAGCCTGGATTGGACATAAAGGTACGAGCATCCGAACCCCCGGACCAGAATCCAAGCTCATTAAATGAACCTCTCAGCACTATTAGTTCTGGAGCGTTCTCTCCGGGTTTCACATCACTGCGGCTATGCACCTCAGTGATACATATCCTCCATCCAGGACTGGCCCTCTTACAGTGTGAAGAGGACAATAAGGGTTAGGTTGTGGCAGAGCTAGCCTGGACCTCCGCAGCCTGCAGAACCAGTGTGCAACTGATACCGCTACCCCCTCATAGCGCAGCGCTAAACTGTGGGTAAGAAGGCAAATAAAACATACAAATCAGCCACGTTAGGAGGGAAACGCAGACTAACAAATAATAACTACAATAAATGAGATACCTGTGAAGGCTGCGGCTCCATCACTGGACTCAGCCGGACCCAGAGTGACACAAGCGAGGACGCCGGCCCCTTAATAATGGAGAACACTTCCCCTTTCTAAGGATCTTCAAGTTAAATGTGGAAACCGCAGACGCTACACTTCTAACATTGCACAAACCAAAATCGCTATCTTCTATCTATCCCTCTATCTATCTATGACTATATCCATCCATCTATCATCTATCAATCCATTATCTATTAATCTATCCATCTATCTATCCCTCTATCTATCTATCTATCTATCCCTCTATCTATCTATCCCTCTATCTATCTATCTATCTATCTATCCCTCTATCTATCTATCTATCCCTCTATCTATCTATCTATCCCTCTATCTATCTATCCCTCTATCTATCTATCTATCCCTCTATCTATCTATCCCTCTATCTATCTATCTATCTATCTATCCCTCTATCTATCTATCCCTCTATCTATCTATCCCTCTATCTATCTATCTATACCTCTATCTATCTATCTATCTATCTATCCCTCTATCTATCTATCCCTCTATCTATCTATCTATCTATCTATCCCTCTATCTATCTATCTATCCCTCTATCTATCTATCTATCCCTCTATCTATCTATCCCTCTATCTATCTATCTATACCTCTATCTATCTATCTATCTATCTATCTATCTATCTATCTATCTATCCCTCTATCTATCTATCTATTTATCTATCTATCCCTCTATCTATGTATCTATCTATCTATCTATCCCTCTATCTATCTATCCCTCTATCTATCTATCTATCTATCCATCTATCTATCCCTCTATCTATCTATCTATCTATCTATCTATCTATCTATCCCTCTATCTATCTATCTATCCCTCTATCTATCTATCCCTCTATCTATCTATCCCTCTATCTATCTATCTATCTATCTATCTATCTATCTATCTATCTATCCATCTATCTATCCCTCTATCTATCTATCTATCTATCTATCTATCTATCTATCTATCCCTCTATCTATCTATCTATCCCTCTATCTATCTATCCCTCTATCTATCCCTCTATCCCTCTATCTATCTATCTATCTATCTATCCCTCTATCCCTCTATCTATCTATCTATCTATCTATCTATCTATCTATCCCTCTATCTTTCTATCTATCTATCTATCTATCCCTCTATCTATCTATCTATCAAATCAAATCAAATCAAATAAGCTTTATTGGCAGGACCAAATACAAATTAGTTTTGCCAAAGCAAGTGTACATTAGGGGCTGGGGCTGTGGGGATGGGGGGTGGGGACTGTAGGAAGGATGGATGGGGCATATCCAGGGTGGGGACTGTGGGGGCTCTTCTAGGATGGGGGCTATGGAAGTCCATGGCTTATGATGGGGCATATCCAGGGTGGGGACTGTAGTAACGGTGGTTGGGGCATATCCAGGGTGGGAATTGGGGGGGGCCACATCTGGGATGGGGGGCTATGGAAGTCCATGGCTTATGATGGGGCATATCCAGGGTGGGGATTGGGGCGGCCACTCCTGGGATGGGGGGCTATGGAAGTCCATGGCCCATGATGGGGCATATCCATGGTGGGGACTGTAGTAACGGTGGTTGGGGCACATCCAGGGTGGGGACTGTGGGGGCTCTTCTAGGATGGGGGCTATGGAAGTCCATGGCTTATGATGGGGCATATCCAGGGTGGGGACTGTAGTAACGGTGGTTGGGGCATATTCAGGGTGGGGATTGGGGGGGCCACATCTGGGATGGGGGGCTATGGAAGTCCATGACTTATCATAGTTCTCTTTCTGGAAGTCTATGACATTCGCTCACATACCGCGCTGCTATCTCCACTGCGCTCTCTTCTTCCCCCAGCAGGATATATATTTTCTCTTCCTCCTTCATGGAGCTGAAATCCGGGAAGAGATGGGAGAGTCTCCTGAAGTGAGTGTCCCTCACTGCTGAGTACTTGGTGCAGTGTAGCAGGAAGTGGGTTTCATCCTCCAGGGCCTCCAGGTCACAGTGTTGGCACAGTCTGTCCTCCCTGGGCTTGTAGCTCTGCTTGTGTCGGCCGGATTCGATGGCTAGACTGTGGGCACTGAGTCTATATCGGCTCAGGGTCCTGCGGTCTCTGGGGTCCGGGAGTTTCTCCAGATACGGGGCCAGTCTGTAGTCTCTCTGTAGTCTCTGGTACGTGGTCAGTTTCTGTGAGGTGTTGATGTCGGTCCTCCAGTCACTGACACCTCTCCTGGCCCTCGTCTACCATCTTCCTGATTCTGGTTCTTGTCAGGCTGCTGTGATTGGTGATTTTATCCAGTTGGGTTTGGGAGGGCTGTGCCCGGGGTCCTGGTTCATCTGGCCCACGTATATATATCAGAGCTTTGTGGTGATGGGAGCTTGGATTGCTACTCTGTAGGTGAGCCTGAAATGATAGTGACCTCTTCAGAGCTGCTAGGTGTAGAGGGAATCTGCCCAGCTCGGCCCGACAGGCACTGTTGGAGGTGCTTCGATGGACCTGGAGAAGGTGCTTACAGAATTCCAGGTGGAATATTTCTGTTGGGCTGGAATCCCACCTTGACCAATCTGGGTAAGTGTGAGGGCCCCAGACTTCGCTGCCGTACAGGAGGATTGGGGCAATGATGGAATCGAAGATTTTTAGCCAGACCCTCACTGGTGGCTTCAGATGATACAATTTCCTTCGGATGGCATAAAAGGTTTTGCAGGCCTTGTTTTTCAGGGTCTCTATGGCTTGTTTGAAGCTCCCTGACTGGTGAATTTCCAGGCCCAAGTAGGTGTATTTGTCTGTTCCTGTTAGAGTGTAGCCGTTTACGACAAATGAAGGATGCTGGTCACATCTTCTTTTTCTCTTCTGGAACACCATGATGTTGGTTTTCTTTAGATCCCTCTATCTATCTATCCCTCTATCTATCTATCTATCTATCCCTCTATCTATCTATCCCTCTATCTATCTATCTATCTATCCCTCTATCTATCTATCTATCTATCCATCTATCTATCCCTCTATCTATCCCTCTATCTATCCCTCTATCTATCCCTCTATCTATCCCTCTATCTATCTATCTATCTATCTATCTATCCCTCTATCTATCTATCCCTCTATCTATCTATCTATCCCTCTATCTATCCCTCTATCTATCTATCCCTCTATCTATCTATCCCTCTATCTATCTATCCCTCTATCTATCTATCCCTCTATCTATCTATCCCTCTATCTATCTATCCCTCTATCTATCTATCTATCCCTCTATCTATCTATCTATCTATCTATCTATCTATCCCTCTATCTATCCCTCTATCTATCCCTCTATCTATCCCTCTATCTATCTATCTATCTATCCATCCATCCATCTATCTATCCCTCTATCTATCCCTCTATCCATCTATTTATCTATCTATCCCTCTATCTATCTATCTATCTATCTATCTATCTATCTATCTATCCATCTATCTATCCCTCTATCTATCTATCTATCTATCTATCCATCTATTTATCTATCCCTCTATCCATCTATTTATCTATCTATCTATCTATCCCTCTATCTATCTATCTATCTATCTATCCCTCTTTCTATCTATCCCTCTATCTATCTATCTATCTATCCCTCTATCTATCTATCTATCCCTCTATCTATCCCTCTATCTATCTATCTATCTATCCCTCTATCCATCTATTTATCTATCTATCTATCTATCTATCTATCTATCTATCTATCTATCTATCTATCCCTCTTTCTATCTATCCCTCTATCTATCTATCCCTCTATCTATCTATCTATCTATCCCTCTATCTATCTATCTATCTATCTATCTATCTCCTTTTTGTAATTGTGACTATTCCTCTTCCTATAACTGATGGTGTCTTCCTAATCTAAGCCTATATATATATATATATATAAAGCCATAGGAGACTTTATTCCATTTCTGTTTCATAATTTGCAGTTTTCATTTTTTTCTCTTCTCTCCCCGACTTTTTGGAGTATGGAGGGGTTGGAGCTAGCGGTGAAAGTTGAAGCTCATGGGCCCTGAAGCAAAAGCTCCAATGGGGCCCCCAATTATTAAACGTCTTTAATAGCGTTGGTTATTTCAAATTGTCCAAAAGGACTTTTGGGACCCCCCAGACTCCCTGGGTCCACGTGCGATTGCAACCCCTGCACCTATTGTAGCTACACCTTTGGTTGGAGCTCGGCAAGTGCTGAAACACACAGGGTACACGATACAACGGTAGGCCCTTGCGCTAGGGGAAGGGGAGCAGGGTCACATCCTAAACTCACCTGAGTCTGATCCCTGCACTCTCTGATGTCTCTATATGAGTTCTTTCACCCTGTCGTTGATGACGTGCCTGGACTCAGCCGTGTATAGTGAGCAGGGCAGCGGAAACACTAGTCCCGCTCTAGGTTAAAAACACAGAGAGGATTTGAAAGACAAGGGTAAAATAAACAGCAATCATACAAAGCACTCCAAACAACAAGAGGTAATAATGAGGAACAGACCAGAGGGGGAAAACAAAGAGGACTAAGGAAGGGAAAACAACACAACTATCTTCCAGCAAATGTTCTCTGAATGGCTTTCTGGTCCACAGCTCAAAGGTTCCGAGGCAAGTAAAGCAGAAACTATCACCAGCAATTACCAGCGCTAGAAGAGAAGTCTTTATAGCAGAGCTGATTAGCAATAGAGAACAGCTGACTACAGCTTTCATTCAGAGGTCAGGAGACCAGAGGATTTACTTAACCAATAGCAGTGCTGGATAAAAGAGAATCTGCACAGCCAGCAGTATTAACCTGAGCAAGTGTGTATGAAGCCCGACACCAGAAATAGGAGGGACCGCTCTCCGTCATGGGACCCTCGTGACAGTGGGCCTTCATATTAATATTGCCATATGAAACACCAGACTTAATCTGCTCCCCTATAATATTTCACTATTGCACTCATTTACAGGTAGTGAACAGAAATGCAAAAACTCTGCTCAGAGTATTTGGAATCAATTAAAATGGTTGCAAAAGTGTACACACCCTTCAGATAAATGCGATAAGAGTGAGAACTTTGCATTATGTATTTGGTTGGACTCATATGTGGAGGGGGGCATATACGGTACTTTTTTACAGCACTATCACCCCCTCCTTCTTTAGGTCTATAGTTATGAGGTCGGGTGTGTGCCACGGACCACGTGTGCCGCTTCCTCATCTCGTCCGTTATGTGGCATCATCAGAATTCTCTATATTTATATTTGCTTAGATGCACAGTATCACTTCCCCCCTCGGTATATAGTCACATCGAGTATGTGGGGACGGCTCAAGGCCCCAGTTCCCCTATTGTACATGTCAGTGCTTAATTAAAGGGATGGTCCGTGTTAATGTATCCGCTGAGATGTAGCAAGACCCTCTACTTCCACCAATCAGAATATGGCATAACTTTAATGTTTTCTGCACCCTATTTTTAGGAGGTATTGTATTTAGTATTCGGTATTCCGCTGTTTTAATATTTTTTATAGACAAAAAGAAAAAGTATTCAGCCTTCCGTGATGCCATTGTAATATAGTCCATGGAAAAGATGATGCACGGATGGATGATTTCCAGGTTGGAACTGTCACAGGTGTGTCACAAGTATCAAACAGTTATGTGGTTTCTTGCCATAGAAGGTCACAGTGTTTGGCTGTGCAGAATGCTCCTGACTTTCTGTTGTTCATGCTGTCAGTATTCATTGGAATAGGTAGCTGTCCTGCAGGATTCATCTCTCCCCCTTTTGGACCGGGTAGGAGCTTGCCTTCCACCCAGCTCTTGGTGCTTATATACCCCTTCCTTCCTTGCACTGGTGCTGGTGATATTTTTCAGTTCATTCTAGCTCTGGTTGCAAGCAGGTGGCTTGTACTCCTCTATGGTATAGTTGCTGGAACTCTGCTGAACTTCTACCTATGTCATCTGTAGACAAGTATTTCATGCTTTTCCCCGTGTGATCTCCTTATGTCTTCTATAGTGTTTAGTGGAGTAGATGAAGAGCTCGTCCCATCCGTTCCCTATTTAGGGTCTAGCACTAGGGATACCTAGGGTCAGGTATCCTGCTCGGTGCATAGGTGAGGAATCTATCTAGGGTGGTGAGGGACCCCAGGCACCAGCAGTAGGTTCGGTCAGGGGTCACCAGCTTCCCTTTCCCTAGACGCAGGGGTCCCCTCACCTTCCCTTTCGCTGTTCGCCTGGTGCTTTACCGTACCTAGCATGACAGGTATATCAGAAAATATAATACATAAAGAAAAGAAAAGTTTGGGATATGATCCAGCATCAAAGGAGAATCTCGAGAAATATAAATATGATCCTTATTCACAGGTACGGTATTGATGAATAAGGATCATATTTGTGAGATCCGAAACGCGTAAGGTTGCACAATGTTTTTTCTCCCTTTGCATTTTTGAGATTTGGATTTTAAGATGGGGTAATACTTTGCTGCTTCTATAGTTTTATGTTGTGAGACTCTCTTTGGATGCTGGATCATCTCCCACCCCTTTTTCTGCCTTTCATATTTTTGTCTGATCTCCTAGGTCCCCTCATCATGGTCTACAGTTCCATTTCCCTCTTTCAGCATGAATTCCATACACAGGTAGACGGTTTATAAAAGGATAAAAGGATCCACCTTCCATTCTAAAAGAATGTCTTAAACAGTGGAACAGATATTGCAGCTGCATCTCCCTCCTCTCCCCCTTCTCCACAACATCCCATTATATAATAGTTTTGATGAGTAGGTTTGGATTCTATTGTCCTCTTTTACAATGAATTTCCCACACAGGTAGAGAGTTTCTAATAGGATCCAAATTTTGTTCTACAAGAATGAGTCTCAAACAGAGGAACAGATATTGCAGCTGCATCTCCCTCCTCTCCCCCTTCTCTACAACATCCCATTATATAATAGATATTGGTGAGTACGTTTGGGGTCTTTTATAGAAATTTTGAAGGAAGAGAAATAAGAGCCACAGAATGCTGAAAGGTGAGAAAGATTCCTCCTGGGGATTTAAAGATTTAACCCTTTGGCACTCATGACCATCAGAGAACATAAGTAACCAGTTCCTTTGCACTAGACCACCAGGGATGTATGAAGGTTTAACCCTTTGGCACTCATGACCATCAGAGAACATAAGTAACCACTTCCTTTGCACTAGACCACCAGGGATGTAGTTATGGGATGTAAAGGTTTAACCCTTTGACATTCATGACAGTCAGACAACATAAGAAACCAGTTTCTTTACACTAGACCACCAGGGATGTATAAAGGTTTAACCCTTTGACACTCATGACAATCAGACAACATTAAGTAACTAGTTCCTTTACACTAGATCACCAGGGATGTAGTTATGGGATGTAAAGGTTTAACCCTTTGACACTCATGACAATCAGAGAGCATAAGTGACCAACTCCTTTGCACTAGACCACCAGGGATGTAGTTATTACTCTCATAAAAGGGTTATTTAGTGCTGGGTAAAGCTGAGTACAGACAATGGAGGGGGGGGGGGGTTCACCATGCACAGCTTCCATCCATTCAAGATGGATCCGCAGAGCACCACTGAGTTTTCGTGATCTCTGGGGGTCCCAACCATCGAACCCCCAATAATCAGCAAGTTATCCCAGATGGAGAAAGAATAGCTTGTTTTTAGGATTAACCCTTCAAAGTTTTACACCATTCACCGCAAACCATCCTAGACGTCTGCTACTATTACCATAGGTATTAAACTTTTGTATCAACCAATGTGAAAGCCACACTCTGGAGGGTTAATATTTGCCGTATTCTCTTCTTATTGGGGTACATGGCCTTTGATCTCCATTATATAAAGGCTTTGCTGTGGATTGATTGTGTTTCTGCCGCATATTCTTCATTCATTGACTTAAAGTCACATTTTGACTCACATCTTTTACGCTGATCACAGAAAAACGACCCACGGAGGAGGTAAATCTTATCCCCCCAAACTGCCCGCGCTCCGCCAAGGTAAATACCCTGCAGCAAAGTACTCAACGCCTAGAGTTTCTGTCCGAGGAAATCACCAAATCTGATACATTGTTTATAGAAGACTTTACATGGAGCAAACAGACGAAATACGACTGGTGCCCGCTCCAACCACTGCCACCGCGCTCCATGCACTGCCACCGCGCTCCACACAGACACCGGCCAGTAATGGCGTCATGTCAGGGGCGGAAACATCATCATGGACGCAACCGCTGCAGGGGGAAGTGTGCATTATGAGGAGCTACAGGACTGCAGAGACCCCACATACTGTTCCTGCACCGGGACCCTGCTATACAAGAATATAACTACTATAATACTGCCCCTATGTACAAGAATATAACTACTATAATACTGCTCCTATGTACAAGAATATAACTACTATAATACTGCCCCCTATGTACAAGAATATAACTACTATAATACTGCCCCTATATACAAGAATATAACTACTATAATACTGCCCCCTATATACAAGAATATAACTACTATAATACTGCCCCCTATATACAAGAATATAACTACTATAATACTGCCCCCTATGTACAAGACTATAACTACTATAATACTGCCCCTATGTACAAGAATATATCTACTATAATACTGCCACTATGTACAAGAATATAACTGCTATAATACTGCCCCCTACGTACAAGAATATAACTACTATAATACTGTTCCTGCACCGGGACCCTGCTATACAAGAATATAACTACTATAATACTGCCCCTATGTACAAGAATATACTATAATACTGCCCCCTATGTACAAGTATATAACTACTATAATACTGCCCCTATGTACAGGAATATAACTACTATAATACTGCCCCTATGTACAAGAATATAACTACTATAATACTGTCCCTATGTACAAGAATATAACTACTATAATACTGCCCCCTATGTACAGGAATATAACTGCTATAATACTTCCCCTATGTACAGGAATATAACTACTATAATACTGCCCCCTATGTACAGGAATATAACTACTATAATACTTCCCCTATGTACAGGAATATAACTACTATAATACTGCCCCTATGTACAAGAATATAACTACTATAATACTGCCTCTATGTACAAGAATATAACTACTATAATACTGCCCCTATGTACAAGAATATAACTGCTATAATACTGCTCCTATGTACAAGAATATAACTACTATAATACTGCTCCTATGTACAAAAATATAACTACTATAATACTGCCCCTATGTACAAGAATATAACTACTATAATACTGCCCCCTATGTACAAGAATATAACTACTATAATACTGCCCCCTATGTACAAGAATATAACTACTATAATACTGTTCCTGCACCGGGACCCTGCTATACAAGAATATAACTACTATAATACTGCCCCTATGTACAAGAATATACTATAATACTGCCCCCTATGTACAAGAATATAACTACTATAATACTGCCCCTATGTACAGGAATATAACTACTATAATACTGCCCCTATGTACAAGAATATAACTACTATAATACTGTCCCTATGTACAAGAATATAACTACTATAATACTGCCCCCTATGTACAGGAATATAACTGCTATAATACTTCCCCTATGTACAGGAATATAACTACTATAATACTGCCCCCTATGTACAGGAATATAACTACTATAATACTTCCCCTATGTACAGGAATATAACTACTATAATACTGCCCCTATGTACAAGAATATAACTACTATAATACTGCCTCTATGTACAAGAATATAACTACTATAATACTGCCCCTATGTACAAGAATATAACTGCTATAATACTGCTCCTATGTACAAGAATATAACTACTATAATACTGCTCCTATGTACAAAAATATAACTACTATAATACTGCCCCTATGTACAAGAATATAACTACTATAATACTGCCCCCTATGTACAAGAATATAACTACTATAATACTGCCCCCTATGTACAAGAATATAACTACTATAATACTGTTCCTGCACCGGGACCCTGCTATACAAGAATATAACTACTATAATACTGCCCCTATGTACAAGAATATACTATAATACTGCCCCCTATGTACAAGAATATAACTACTATAATACTGCCCCTATGTACAGGAATATAACTACTATAATACTGCCCCTATGTACAAGAATATAACTACTATAATACTGTCCCTATGTACAAGAATATAACTACTATAATACTGCCCCCTATGTACAGGAATATAACTGCTATAATACTTCCCCTATGTAAAGGAATATAACTACTATAATACTGCCCCCTATGTACAGGAATATAACTACTATAATACTTCCCCTATGTACAGGAATATAACTACTATAATACTGCCCCTATGTACAAGAATATAACTACTATAATACTGCCTCTATGTACAAGAATATAACTACTATAATACTGCCCCTATGTACAAGAATATAACTACTATAATACTGCTCCTATGTACAAAAATATAACTACTATAATACTGCCCCTATGTACAAGAATATAACTACTATAATACTGCTCCTATGTACAAGAATATAACTACTATAATACTGCCTCTATGTACAGGAATACCCCGTGTTATCTGTGGTGTTACATAGGATCTGTATTTTTAGTATTGCTATGATACAGAGATAATACACCCTCAAGTAGTAAAATCCCACATTTAGCTCTGCTACATCCTAATAATCTCTATCAGTACAATCATAGTCACATAGTAATTGTCAGTATAATTACCTGAAAACTCCATGTAAACAAATCCTGGGATATTCTAACAATTTCCAGGCATCCTGACCATGAACACTGGACTGTAGATAGCAGTAGCCTGGACCATGTACTGCTTGTGGAATAGAAGGATTCGCGAGACCCGGAGCCCTGGGAGGATGTGGAGGAGCCATAAATCAGATATTATTAATATCATGACTCTCCTCGGCTTCAGATAATGGCCTGCGCCTGCGGAGGTCGGGGCAGAGGGCGGTGTAATGTTAATAGTATAATGTGTCCGGAGAGTGGAGAGAAACTGATAATGGCCAGAATTATATCCACACAAGAAAAGAAATGATACAAGTATTACTAGGTAAATATTACTAATTATTGTTTTTTTTACTGGTCAATTTATTATTATTATTATTTTTTATTATTATTATCATTTTTATTATTATTATTATTATTTTTTTCTTTGCTCTCCTTCATTCATTCCTTTTGTTGCTATTCTCCGTTTTCTCCTATGGCCCACCATATTTTTCTCTCTTTTCTTCTCTTCATTTCCTTCATCTGTAGTAACTTGATTTACTTTTTACTTCTTGTTTTCGTTGCTTTATTTTCTTCTCTTTCCTTCTACTCCATCTTCTTTTTTTCCCTAATCTTTCATCTTCCTGTGTTTTCTTTTTATTTTCTTCCTTCAATTTATTTAATTAATTTCTTCCCTTTTCCTTTTCTTTATTTATTTTGCTATCTATATTTTCTCATTACATTATTTCCTTCATTTCCCTTAATTTCCTTTACTTCCTTTTCTCTACCTTCATTTTTTCTCCCTTTCTTACTCTTATTTTCCTTTTTTACTTTCTTCCTTTCTCCGTTTCTTTCTTTCTCTCTTTCTCCCTTTCATTCTCTCTTTCTTTCTTCTTTCCTTCTTTCTTCCTTTCTCTTTCTCCCTTTCTTTTCTTCTTTCTTTCTCCCTATCTTTCTCTCTTTCTTTCTCCCGTTCATTCTTTGTTTCTTTCCTACTTTCTCTTTCTTTCTCTCTATCTTTCTTTATTTCTCTTCTCACTTTCTCCCTTTTTTTCTCCTTTTCTTTATTTCTTTTTTCTTTCTGACTTTCTTTCTCCCTTTCATTCTTTCTCTCTCTGTTTCTTTCTCTCGTTATTTCTTTCTCTCTTTATTTCTTTCTCTCTTTATTTCTTTCTCTATTTCTTTCTCTCTTTATTTCTTTCTCTCTTTATTTCTTTCTCTCTTTCTTTCTTTCTCCCTTCCTTTCTTTCTCTCTTTATTTCTTTCTCTCTTTATTTCTTTCTCTCTTTCTTTCTTTCTCCCTTCCTTTCTTTCTCTCTTTATTTCTTTCTCTCTATCTTTCTTCCTTTCTTTCTCTTTCTTTCTCTCTCCCTTTCTTTCTTTTTTCTGTCTTTCTTTCTTTCTCCCTTTCATTCTCTCTTTATTTCTTTCTCTCTTTCTTCCTTTGTCTTTCTCTCTTTCTTCCTTTCTCTTTCTCCCTTTCTTTCTCTCTTTTTCTTTCTTTCTCCCTTTCTTTCTTTGCTCCTGATCTTCCTCCTTTTTTACTTTGCTCCTACTTCTTCTTTTCCCTTTTTCTCTTCTCTTATTCCTCCTTACCTTTTAATTCTTTTTCCGTTTTCCTACTTTCCCTTTTCTCATCCTTTCACTTCTTCCTTCTCTTCTCCATATGGTTTTTATAGATCTGCTTTTTTTATTCTATATTTATAGATTTTTCAGCCAATATACATGAGAGATTTACACTCAGATCCCCCACTATTGTAAACCTGTAGGTATTTCACTCATGTTTATTATTACTTAGCACTTTATTTCACTTATACTCATAGTAACTTCATCAACTGCCGCAGTTCTGTGCTTATGGGTAAGAATCCCTACTACTGGCACAAGAGAAACAAATGTAACAAATTGTCGTCTCTGCGGATCAGTGGAGACATAAATATAACTCCTATAAATCTATTACTGCAGGATATATCATAGAGAGTTCTTATTCTGTTGGATATATGTGCCCCTATTCATATGGATGGCCACTATATGGCATTTATTTGTAAAATCAGCTTTTGCTAAGAGTCAGACAAGAAGTGCTCAGCTGAAAGCAGTTACATTTAATGAATCAACCACTTAGTAATTTCTTGTGTATTTTATAGGCTTCTAGAAATTGATCCAAGGGGATGGCGATGGGCACGAATCCTACCCCTAGTGCAGTACAATGAGGCTTATTGTCCAATGCAGCTAAGTTCAAATGACTACAAACACTACAAGATCACAACACACTAATCCTTACAACTTCTTAGTCATCATTTCTAATCTTCAGTCCTTAAGTACCTCCAGCAAGTCATGATGTGAATGCATATTTTAGATTCTGGCATTTGTGTATCCCTGGCAAGGCTCACCGTCTCCTCTTCAGCTGATATTGTCAAAAATGCATTAAATAATTCATGCACTGATTTAGATTATTATGTACGCAGAAAAATACGGGAAAGTTTGTGGACAGATTATCTTATAGAAACAAAAGTAAGAAATCTAGAATAAGAAAAACAAAAATATTGTGAAGATTATCCGCTCCATTAGCAAAAATGGATCCCATCCAAGTTCTCTCTTAGAAGTGGGTGGATAATAGAATACCACCACATAACATAGAAGTATAGCAGTGGTGACCGTCAGAGGATTAGACCGGAGGGGAGAAGGCTTCCTTATAGTTACGATTATATCATTATGATTTTTTACTACATGGGAAATATTGAAAGTTCTTTCATGAGATATGGCTAAAGGAAGCAACTTATCTGAGATAACGAAGACATGGTTCTTGTGGTCGAGGATTTGTTTCTTATGCCTTTGGGCACTGCCATGACTGAAGAATTCAGCCTATATTACTGGGAGAGACACACAGACCTCACATCCAGCCTATATTACTGGGAGAGACACACAGACCTCACATCCAGCCTATATTACTGGGAGAGACACACAAACCTCACATCCAGCCTATATTACTGGGAGAGACACACAGACCTCACATCCAGCCTATATTACTGGAGAGACACACAGACCTCACATCCAGCCTATAATACTGGAGAGACACACAGAGCTCACATCCAGCCTATATTACTGGAGAGACACACAGAGCTCACATCCAGCCTATATTACTGGGAGACACACACAGACCTCACATCCAGCCTATATTACTGGTAGAGACACACAGAACTCACATCCAGTCTATATGACTGGGAGAGACACACAGACCTCACATCCAGCCTATAATACTGGAGAGACACACAGAGCTCACATCCAGCCTATATTACTGGAGAGACACACAGAGCTCACATCCAGCCTATATTACTGGGAGACACACACAGACCTCACATCCAGCCTATATTACTGGTAGAGACACACACACCTCACATCCAGTCTATATGACTGGGAGAGACACAGACCTCACATCCAGCCTATATTACTGGAGAGACACACAGACCTCACATCCAGCCTATAATACTGGAGAGACACACAGAGCTCACATCCAGCCTATATTACTGGAGAGACACACAGAGCTCACATCCAGCCTATATTACTGGGAGACACACACAGACCTCACATCCAGCCTATATTACTGGTAGAGACACACAGAACTCACATCCAGCCTATATTACTGGGAGAGACACACGGAGCTCACATCCAGCCTATATTACTGGGAGAGACACACAGAGCTCACATCCAGCCTATATTACTGGAGAGACACACAGAGCTCACATCCAGCCTATATTACTGGGAGAGACACACAGACCTCACATCCAGCCTACATTACTGGGAGAGACACACAGAGCTCACATCCAGCCTATATTACTGGGAGAGACACACAGAGCTCACATCCAGCCTATATTACTGGGAGAGACACACAGAGCTCACATCCAGCCTATATTACTGGTAGAGACACACAGAGCTCACATCCAGCCTATATTACTGGGAGAGACACAGAACTCACATCCAGCCTATATTACTGGGAAATAAGTAAAGAATTTGAAAAAAGGGGCGCATGTGAAGGATCCACGGGATAATGTTAAGGATAGTGTTAGAAGGTGCTCACCTGATGTGGTTGTGCAGCCCTGCACAACCACGGTGTAGAACGAGGGTTTAATGCGCTGCCAGGGAGTCGGCCCGTAGTGACCATCCAGAGGAACGGAATCCTTAGAAGCCGGTCATGTGACAGGTCACTGGGGTTGGTGGACGTCTCTGGTGCTGATTGAGATCTGACCTCAGGCCAAGCTGCTCGTGCCCTGAGTACCACAACGGGGAAGGAATCCAGAGAATGCAAAAGAACACGGTCTTGAAAGCGCTAAGGAGGCCACGGTGATATAATAGTTTTGTAGATTTATTAGATGTTTACAGCACAACGCGTTTCGATATCACAAGATCTTCATCAGGTGGATATAAAGCGAAGTGCGGGGAATATTATTTAAAGGGGCCAGTGTGATTTCATTGGCTACCATCAAATTGATTAATAGATTAACCCTTGATTGATCACATTGGTACCCTACATGGACAATAATTGATACAAAAACTCATGAATAAAATATTTTTTTTTAAAAACATTTAAATCAGTTATAAGAATGAATTAAAAACACAAAAATATCAATAAAGTTAAGTTAAAACAATGAGAATGTTAATATAACCCATCACTACCTTCCTAAAATCAAACACAGGGAGATAAAAATGAAAGAATAAAAGCCATGTGTGGATTCTGTACCTATTATTATACTGCATGTAGCTAGGAAGAAAAAAGGGAGGGTCATTATTTAGAAGGTGCCACCTATTTGTGGATTGTAGGCAGCCATCCATTGTTGGACAACAGTTAAGTGCATTTTCCAGCACAATAGGTGCTGTTGCTCCCCTTTCAGGAATCCAAGATATGGATTCAGTTAAACAGAGAACCCCAGATCAATGTTTGGCTATGTTTTCAATAGTCAGGTTCAAACCCTCGGGATGTAGAGTCCCTAATTTAAAAATCCAATAACTCTCACGTTTAATGAGTCTTTCGAAGCAGTCAGACCCAGAATTATCTATATGATCGATGATTAGTAATCTCAAATATTTAGGGTCTTTTTGATGTACATTATAAAAATGTCGGGACAGACTATGCTGTTGAAAACCATTTTTAATATTAGACCTATGTTTGTTCAACCTAGCATGCATTGTTTGCACTGTGTGGCCCACATATTGCAGGCCACACGTGCACTCAAGCAAGTAGATTTCATAGACAATGTAATCCAGATGGAATTGGATGGGAAAAAGGGAATTTGTGGTCCGGGAAGTGAAACAGGTAATATTATTCCCAATTACTTCACAGCACATACACCTAGGGGTGTTGCACCTGAAGTTTCCATTATTAATGGAGATGGTGGTATTTTTAGACAAACCATTAAGATTAGGGTTACTTGGCGCCACTAAATTTTTAAGATTTGTATTCCTCCGGTAGGTGATGGAAGGGTTAAGGGGAATCTGGTCTTGAAGCAATGGGTCGCCTCGTAAAATAAACCAATATTTCTCCAGGAGTTTATGTATTTGAATTCTAGATTTACGGTAGGTGGTAATTAAACTCCGTTTACGGTTTACGGTTTTAACTTAACTTTATTAATATTTTTGTGTTTTTAATTCATTCTTATAACTGTGATTTAAATGTTTTAAAAAAATATATATTTTATTCACTAGTTTTTATCAGGGCTGAGTCGGTAAGCCAAACCTTCGACTCCGACTCCTCAATTTCCTTTGCACCGACTCAGATTCTGACTCCGACATATATTGCTTATAGTTAAGTGAAAAATTTATTGTGGTACATGAACATGTGTATGTGACCATAAGACATTTAATCACTTTTATGATACAATAATCAAGATATTTGGATAGAACATAAAATATATTTATTGGATACAACTTTAGAACACAAAAAACTAATAAATTGTAAATATGTAATACAATATGTAATATACAGTAGATTACATATATATCGTGTGTGTATGTATATATATATTACATATTGTATTACATATTTACAATTTCTTAGTTTTTTGTGTTCTAAAGTTGTATCCAATAAATATATTTTATGTTCTATCCAAATATATTGATTATTGTATCATAAAAATAATTATATGTCTGATGTTCACATTGTACTACAATACATTTTTCAGCATTATACTAAATGTTATTATTTGATATATTTTTGATGAAAACTGTTTTTGCCACTTACATAGTTTATTATATAGTGTTATATATACAGTATATATTGTGTGTTATATATAACACTACGTAATACACTATGTAAGTGGCAAAAAAACAGTTTTCAACAAAACCATAGTAAATAACATTTGTGCAGTCCATGAATTTGTTGTAAGAAATAGAATCGCCTCCATCAGATCCTCCTTTATAGATGACCTACCTCAAATCTGGCCTAATAATGTTAAGGCTGGAGAACAACCTCTCTACAGTAACTTGGGTTGGAGGCAAAGCCGTAACCACATGGGCAACATCTCAACATCTGGCAGTCCTGTAGCCGCTCATCCTAACTGCTACCTTAGTCAGAGCTTCTTTGCCTTTAGTAAGCTGTTGATCTACAAGCAGTATACGATGACTTGGGTCCACATAAACAGCTGCCAGAAGAATTTTATTTTCCAATAGCTGTGTTTCCCTCCATTTCATTGAAGCAGAAATGCCATCTGCGATTAAACCTCTTCTTTGGGACAGGCAAAATAGCAAGTTCTTCCACTCCCTTATGAAAATGCTAGGAGTTAAATCCTCAGCTTGTAATTTTTTAGTCACGGTAAATGGGTGATTAAGCAATTCCTTCAATACACTCACCTGTGTCCATTGACCTTCATTTAATGTTACTTGAGGGTTTGCCATATCTACAAAAAATGATTTTAGTTCCAGCAATCGCTCAGTCATTAAATAAGTGCTGCCTCACCGAGTGGCTTGATCAACAATTGCCCCTTTCCCAGCACGTCTCCAAGATGGAATCAATTTTAGGGGTTCTGGCGGCAATAACCAACTTCCTCACTTTTCCAATTAGATTCCCAGCATGTCCGCCCAGTTTCACACATCTGGCTTTTCGCCGATTTGGCAACGTCCGGGTCACATGCTCTGGTCACATGACAGCATGTGACCGGCGTTTGTCGCGCTGCCACTGTACTGTATACTCTGTACTGGAGTGTGCCGCATCCGCCAAACCAGCGAAAAGCCGGATGTGTGAAACCGGGGTCCCTCTTGCAGACTCTCTCTTATTGCCAGCTGCAGCGTGTGCACAAAACAGCGCATGTGATGAATAGGAAAGTGTTTTGAAGCAGCTTCAACAAGATCATCTAATTCTAAAGTATCATTTTGCTGTTCTTCTGTTGTAATATCTGTTTGTTCCTCAGTTACATGAACAGCGCTGTGGCTCCATCTCACACATACTGTTTTCATAAATTTCCCAAATTCCTATGAAAAAATATTCAGCACATTCTGCATTGCACTCCTGTCCCCAATTTATTATATATTTTAGGAGTCGGAGTCGGTACATTTTAAACCGACTCCGACTCCATCAAAATGAGCTCCGACTCCGACTCCACAGCCCTGGTTTTTATATCAATTATTGTCCATGTAGGGTGCCAATGTGATAAATCAAGGGTTAATCTTTTAATCAATTTGATGGTAGCCAATGAAATCACACTGGCCCCTTTAAATACTATTCCCCACACTTCGCTTTATATCCACCTGATGAAGATCTTGTGATATCGAAACGCGTTGTGGCTGTAAACATCTAATAAATCTACAAAACTATTATATCCCCGTGGCCTCCTTAGCGCTTTCAAGACCGCGTTCTTTTGCATTCTCTGGATTACTGGGAGAGACACAGACCCCCTTAGCCTTGACACATCCATTTATTAATCGTGAGTGGATATTGTGCTGGGTCCATGTCGTTTATAGAGGCTTTCATCCAATTATATACTATATGTAGAACAAAAACAAAACCTTCAATATATTCTGAGGACAATGGGACACAGGATCATTCCAATTCCCTCTTAATTTTCTTAATTGTTACAATTCATATTTCATTTCCTTCAAAAAGCAATTTCCTAATTTTATTATTTTCAGCCATTCCTCTCAATTCCTGGGCATCAGTGCGTTGCTGATGAGCCTGGAAATGCAGATAGATGCTATTCACAAGGGTTTGGCATCTGGTCCTCCATGTTTGGGGAGAGATTCAGCCTCAAGTCATTTCCTCCAGAAATCCTGAAGCAGCTGCTCGAGCGTTAATGGGATCTGGAACTTAATAATGAAGAGACATTTCTCCTGAAACCCCGGAATAATTCTTTGTTGTGGGCTTCTAAGCCACAAATTCAAAGACTTATAGGTTTTGAGACGACCTCATTCTTCAAGACCCCTGAAATATGGTCTTCTGACTGCAGACACCTCCAGGTCTTCTGGTTGTGTCTTCTCTTCTAGTTTGTCACATTGTGACTGTGACGCCCTGGGCAAGCCAGGGGTCACAGGTCATCACACCACCACACCCTACATCCCAGTTAGGAACACCAAAGCTACTAAAATCCTTGTTGCCTTCCTCCAGGAGCTGGTGTCCACACCAGGGGGTGGGCCAGGCGGTTGGCTCCGCCCACCGAGGAGTGCACAGCTCTGGAGGCGGGAAGAACCAGGCAGTTGAGTGTTAGAGTCAGCTCAGGGAAGAGCTTGAGTCAAGAGAGAGAAGTGGAAGTTCAAAGTAGAAGGAGGTGGTAGAGGAGCTAAGTGAAAGTGAAGTGGTAGTGGAGCAAAGAAGAAAAGGAGTAAAAGTGAGCGTAGAAAGCCCTGAAGTTGGTCCGGCTAAGTGCAGGACAGTGTCAGCAAGGTCAGCAACAGCGGTGATTGTCTGGAGGGGGACTGCTCGGAGGTTGCTGGAAGGACCGCGGACGGGTAGTGGCCCGGTGGTCTGGACAGTATACGAAGAACAGTCAGAACCAGGGCAGGGGCCTCTCGGACCCCGGCAAGGCTAGGAGTCGCCATAATTTGCCAAATCCGTCAGTGAAGGGGACGTCGATCCCCCAACAACCAAGTCCCGACTGAAGGCAAAAGTCCAACCATTAAGGAGGAACACCGCCAGGGCACCAGTTCCTCGGGGCCAGTGTCTGCGGGCAAAGCAGGGCTCCTCCGGCCCATATCCAAGCCGGGGAGCGGGTTACCGGTGGGAACCCATCGCTACCAACACAGAAACACTAGGTGCAGGTCAAAGGGACATCACCGTTACCTACTGGGAGAGCAAGTGCAGCCGTCCGTGGGAACCGTCTTTCCAGCCGTGTGGTTTACCGTAAAACTGTGTCAACGTCTCAGGCTGAGTGAGTACCACAGTGCCGCAAGGCACCGCGCTGCCCCCGCGTCCCTGCGCCCACCAAGCCCTGCATCTCCCATCTCATCACTGGGCCCCGGGATCACCAACCCCTACCCACGGAGGGGAGGACTAACATCTAGCTGCTCCATACCATCACTCCTGGGATCCCCATACAGAGCAGCGGTGGTGCCAATAAATCACCACAACCGTGGGTGGCGTCACGGACAATAAACCATCCCCACACCCAACAACCCCCCTTTCACTCACGGGCGAGGAGTGCCGCTAGAGTCCCCGGGATCCGGCTCATCGCTCGAGCCACCGAGTAGCAGCAGGCCGCAGCAGCCGCGGCAGCCGGACCCGAGCAGCAGTGGGAGAGCGCGGCATCCCCTCCTCCGCCCGCGACAACTTGGCGTCACGAACAGGATCTTACCGCTCTGCCGTTGGGTAGAGGTGCGCCTTGTAACCGCCGGAGGTATCCGGCTGAAAATTTCCAGAAGTCGCCATCTTTGGCGCGAAAAGTTCCCGCTCGAGCGTCTTCTCGAGTAGCAGAGGCGCGAAGGCCAAAACTCCGCCCCAATAAAGGAGGGGCCGAAAAGAAGCTAAGGGGGACGCGATGGCGGCTGGCTGCATGTGAACGCAGCTATAAAAGCAGGGACGCCAGGATTCTGCAGACATCTTGTTCCTGGGAAAGGCCGCCAGCAACATGTGGATGCCGTCCCGCGACACCGTAGCCCCCGCGCCTGGGACCGCGGCGTGGGTGGAAATCCGTACCGCGCAGCTCTACCTGAGGCTGCAGGTCAAGATGCAGCTCCTCATGGAGGAGTGGGAGACCGACATGGCGGACGTTATAGCCACCGTGCGGAGACGCGAGGAGGAGGTGGAGGAAGGGAGGGTGAGTGACCCACGCCCCTATGTCCCCGAGGGACCGGTCGCTGCGGCTGAGGGACCCGGTCGAAACCCTCTCCCTCCGCTGCCTCCTTCGCCACCCGTCCCGGAGGCCGTGACCCCGTCACTAGGCCCGCTACCACCGCAACCGGTAGCGATACCCAGCCCATCCGCCCTCGCGGACCGACCTGCAGTCAGAGCCCGTGGCAAGTCGGAGGTGCTGCCATGGAAGGCCCCAAAGTCTGCACCGGAGGCAGTCCCTGAGAAGTTCCCTGAGCCGGAGCTGGTGACCCGTTCCGAGCCGAAGGCCCAGCCGCGGAAAGCCCCTGTGCCCATCCCCCACACCTCGGCCGAGGTGGCGCCGGGTTGTCGCTGTAAGGCGGCGCCCAAGGCCAAGACACCGCGGGACCTGCCGCCCAGAGCCCTGACAGTGGGCAACGTCCAGGATGTCCCGCGGGGCCTGATCCGTGCGCCGGAGCTCGCAGCAGCACCGTATTGGGACAGGGAGCCGGTACCGCTGGGCCTGGAGATCGGTGAGCGGGAGAGGAAGAAGGCCGAGCTGGTGGCCCGAGCTATAAGGGAGAAAGAAAATCTCCGCCAGGCCACGTTCCGTGTCCGGGGCCCGCTGTACGAGGGGCAGGTGAGGCGGTTTGATGTCCGCCGGGGCTACGGGTTTATTTATGAACCGGGCCTGGAGGCCGAAGTGTTTGTAGCCCGGCGGGATGTGAATGCCCACCTGCCTGAAGAGCACCCTGGCCGTAATCTGATGCCGGGGGATGTTGTGCAGTGTACCCGACACTGAGGAGAGAGGGGGTGGTTTGCCCTAGATGCCAAACTGCGGGGCAGCCAGGAGAGCAGAGTGAGTCCTGCACCCCCTCCCTCGGATGAAGCGGAGGGTCTGGAGTGGGGCAGCGGAGCACCGTTGTCCAGTCCCCGTTGGGACCACCAGAGTGTTGTTTGAAAGTTTAAAGTGATGATAAGCAAAAATGATGATTACCGTGTACTTCACCTGATTAACAGTGATTGAACCGGCCGGAGCCGGCACCGTTGTCCCCGTGGGGACCGTTTAGGAAGTTAGCATGGGAACTGTCCATGGACAGGCCCGTGAACTTGCAGGGCAACCACAAACGTTAAGTGGCTTGTAAATAAGATGTTTTACCGTACCGTTTTCCGCAGTTGCCGCCTCCGGAGAGGCAGGTTGGAGGGAGGGCCCTCAGCAGAGCAGGCTGGGGCCCAGCCACCAAAGGAGCCGGTGGCTACCCTCTGGAGGGGAGGGACAGATCCCGCTCGGGTAACTTGTGCTGGACTGTGGGTCAAGGGGTGCTGCCTGGGTTTTAGGGGCAGCATCAGGGCCAGGTTGCTTGGGTGAGAGAGAGCGGAAACCGTACCCGTAAAACCGTTTAGTAACGTTTAAGAAATGTGCCTCCCATGTGGGATGATGTTATGCTTTACATGTTACCTTTTATTACATTTACAGAAAATAAAACCGGTGTTGGACGGCAGCCCGCGGACGGTCTGCATTTTGCTAATGGGGAATGTGACGCCCTGGGCAAGCCAGGGGTCACAGGTCATCACACCACCACACCCTACATCCCAGTTAGGAACACCAAAGCTACTAAAATCCTTGTTGCCTTCCTCCAGGGGCTGATGTTCACACCAGGGGGTGGGCCAGGCGGTTGGCTCCGCCCATCGAGGAGTACACAGCCCTGGAGGCGGGAGGAACCAGGCAGTTGAGTGTTAGAGTCAGCTCAGGGAAGAGCTTGAGTCAAGAGAGAGAAGTGGAAGTTCAAAGTAGAAGGAAGTGGTAGAGGAGCTAAGTGAAAGTGAAGTGGTAGTGGAGCAAAGAAGAAAAGGAGTAAAAGTGAGCGTAGAAAGCCCTGAAGTTGGTCCGGCTAAGTGCAGGACAGTGTCAGCAAGGTCAGCAACAGTGGTGATTGTCTGGAGGGGGACTGCTCGAAGGTTGCTGGAAGGACCGCGGACGGGTAGTGGCCCGGCGGTCTGGAGAAGTATACGAAGGACAGTCAGCACCAGGGCAGGGGCCTCTCAGACCCCGGAAAGGCTAGGAGTCGCCATAATTTGCCAAATCCGTCAGTGAAGGGGACGTCGATCCCCCAACAACCAAGTCCCGACTGAAGGCAAAAGTCCAACCATTAAGGAGGAACACCGCCACCGCCAGGGCACCAGTTCCTCGGGGCCAGCATCTGCGGGGAAAGCAGGGCTCCTCTGGCCCATATCCAAGCCGGGGAGCGAGTTACCGGTGGGAACCCATCGCTACCAACATAGAAACACTAGGTGCAGGTCAAAGGGACATCACCGTTACCTACTGGGAGAGCAAGTGCAGCCGTCCGTGGGAACCGTCTTTCCAGCCGTGTGGTTTACCGTAAAACTGTATCAACGTCTTAGGCTGAGTGAGTACCACAGTGCCGCAAGGCACAGTGCTGCCCCCGCGTCCCTGCGCCCACCAAGCCCTGCATCTCCCATCTCATCACTGGGCCCCGGGATCACCAACTCCTACCCACGGAGGGGCAACACAACAACTGGCTGCTCCATACCACCCTTCCCGGGATCCCCATACAGAGCAGCGGTGGTGCCAATAAATCACCACAACTGTGGGTGGCGTCACGGACAATAAACCATCCCCACACCCAACAACCCCCCTTTCACTCACGGGCGAGGAGCGCCGCTAGAGTCCCCGGGATCCGGCTCATCGCTCGAGCCACCGAGCAGCAGCAGGCCGCAGCAGCCGGACCTGAGCAGCAGTGGGAGAGCGCGGCGTCCCCTCCTCCGCCCGCGACATGACCTCTGTCTCTCAGTGATGACCCGGCTTAATTTCCAATCTCAATCTTAATGGTTTCAGACATCTCTACAGCGTCATAGCTGCCAAATGTTCTCTATTTTGAGGTCCAAGATCTGGGAATTCGACCAAAAAAAGCGTATACCTCCTTGTTAGGGTCAAAGGATATATAATACACTGTATACTGCAGTCGTGCCAGGCTAAAAGAATTGGGATTAAATAGCCGACCTCCAGGGGAGAACCATGAAAATTTATGCAAATGATGACATCACTCTTGCAAAACTCTTCAACATTCTTCAAGATTTCTGGTTTTGACTAGTGATGAGCGAGCGTGCTCACCACTGCTCGATACTCAATCGAGTATCAGGGTGCTCAAGCGCCATGCTCAAGTCCATGCTTCACATATTTTGCAGCTGTTAGCCAATCAACATGCAGAGATTGCCTGCCGTACACAGTAATGCCATAGCCATCGTGTCGCATCATGTCATTGGGTCTATATAAGCCCAGAGTTGCGATGCTCAGCACACTGCAGTTCATGGAGAGTTGATCTAGGAGGGAGAGCTTAGATTAGAGCAGGCATATAGGCAGGGTTTCATTTTTACTGCAGTAATTGTATACTACTGTGACACCATTGAAACAAAAGTCCTTTCAGGGCTACATTCTGTTCTTTCTTTACTAAAACCACTGTTACCTGCATTTAGTATATGGATAGCTGGCGAAGGAGGGATAGTTGTGGATTAGAGGCATATAGGCAGGGTTTATTGCCTTACAGTCTTTCTATAGGCATACTGCTGATGCAACCTAAAAACAAAAGTCCTTTTCATGACTACATACTGTCCTTTCTTTATTAAAACCATTGCTACCTGGATTCAGTGTAATTGTAGATAGTGGAGGACGGATAGTTTTGGATTAGAGGCATATATGCAGGGTTTATTGCCTTACAGTCTTTCTATACCAATACTGCTGCTGCAACCTAAAATCCAAAGTCCTTTTCAGGACTACATATTGTCCTTTTTCTAGTAAAACTACTGTTACCTTCCTTAGGGTAGGGATAGCTGGTGGAGGGAGGGATAGTTTTGGATTAGAAGCATTTTTATGGCTACATACTGTCCTTTCTTTATTAAAACCATTGCTACCTGCATTCAGTGTAATGGTAGCTAGTAGAGGAGGGATAGTTTTGAATTAGAGGCATATAGGCAGGGTTAATTGCCTTACAGTCTTTCTATAGGCATACTGCTGCTGCAACCTAAAAACAAAAGTCATTTTTATGGCTACATAATGTCCTTTCTTTATTAAAACCATTGCTACCTGCATTCAGTGTAATGGTAGCTAGTGGAGGAGGGATAGTTTTGGATTAGAGGCATATAGGCAGGGTTAATTGCCTTACAGTCTATCTATATCTATACTGCTGCTGCAACCTAAAAACTAAAGTCCTTTTCAGGACTACATATTCTTCTTTCTCTAGTAAAACTACTGTTACCTTCCTTTAGTGTAGGGATAGCTAGTGGAGGAGAGATCGTTTTGGATTAGAGCCATATAGGCAGGGTTTATTGCCTTACAGTCTTCCTATAGCCATACTGGTGCTGCAACCTAAAAAGAAAAGTCTTTTTCATGGCTACATACTGTCCTTTCTTTATTAAAACCATTCCTACCTGCATTCAGTGAGATGGTAGCTAATGAAGGAGGGCTAGTTTTGGATTAAAGCCATATAGGCAGGGTTTATTGCCTTACAGTCTTTCCATAGGCATAGTGCTGCTGCAACATAAAAACAAAAGTCATGTTCATGGCTACATACTGTTCTTTCTTTATTAAAACCATTTCTACCTGCATTCAGTGAGATGTTAGCTAGTGAAGGAGGGCTAGTTTTTGATTAAAGCCATATAGGTAGGGTTTATTGCCTTACAGTCTTTCTATAGGCATACTGCTGCTGCAACATAAAAACAAAAGTCATGTTCATGGCTACATATTGTCCTTTCTTTATTAAAACCATTTCTACCTGCATTCAGTGAGATGTTAGCTAGTGAAGGAGGGCTAGTTTTGGATTAAAGGCATATAAGCAGGGTTTATTGCCTTACAGTTCTTCTATAGCTATACTGCTGTTGCAACGTAAAAACAAAAGTACTTTTCAGAGCTACATTCTGTTCTTTCTTTAGTAAAACCACTGTCACCTGCATTTAGTATATGGATAGCTGGTGAAGGAGGGCTAGTTTTTGATTAGAGGCATACAGGCAGGGTTTATTGCCTTTCAGTTCTTCTATAGCCATACTGCTGCCAAAACGTAAAAACAAAAGTACTTTTCAGGGCTACATTCTGTTCTTCTTTAGTAAAACCACTGTTACCTTCCTTCAGTGTAGGGATAGCTGGTGAATGAGGGATAGTTTTTGATTAGAGGCATATAGGCAGGGTTTATTGCCTTTCAGTCCTTCTGTAGCCATACTGCTGCTGCAACCTAAAATCAAAATGTCTATATGGGGTTTCATATCTTCTTTTCCCTATGAACACCAGAAAGTTTGCAGACATATTATATACCTATTTTAAAATGCACAAAGGCATGCGGTAAGGGACGGGGAAGTGAACTATATTTCACCTCATTTTGCTCAATCGATATCGTTAGATGGGGAAAGTCTGACCTTCCATTCACAGCTCTCAGTACAGACAATGAATCAGATAAAGAAAAAAAAAAACATGACTTCTATCGTGTTTCTGAGGAAATTCATTATGCAATGATTAAGAGAAAGGCCTAAGGTTATTCAGCAAACTACCAAAATATTATTTCTACAATATACAAAATAAACAAGATAAAAGAGCGAATCTGTGACGTTTAATACGACATGGAACCCGGAGATAAGACAGGAGGTGTCTGATTATAAAGAGAATAACGTATGGAGCGATAAGTGCTCAAATGTCGCAGTATCACACATAATGGAGTAATAAGCAGAGTAAACACAGCACAAAAATAGAGTAAAGACAATGAGTCCATGAGGAATAGTCAGGAAGGTCAGAAGGTGAGAAAAGCCGACATAACAACCAGATCCAGCTCCAAGCAACTACACTATGAGCAAGAAGAAACTAAATATCAATAATACAAGTGGAAACCAATCCAAAGTAATGAAATAAAGACCATAATGTACAATAATATAATTACTATAATACTGTCCCCTATGTACAAGAATATAACTACTATAATGCTGCTCCTATGTACAAGAATATAACTACTATAATACTGCTCCTATGTACAAGAATATAACTACTATAATACTGCCCTCTATGTACAAGAATATAACTACTATAATACTGCCCCTATGTACAATAATATAACTACTATAATACTGCCCCTATGTACAAAAATATAACTACTATAATGCTGCTCCTATGTACAAGAATGTAACTACTATAATACTGTCCCCTATGTACAATAATATAACTACTATAATACTGCCCCTATGTACAAGAATATACTATAATACTGCCCCTATGTACAAGAATATAACTACTATAATACTGCCCTCTATGTACAAGAATATAACTACTATAATACTGCCCCTATGTACAAGAATATAACTACTATAATACTGCCCTCTATGTACAAGAATATAACTACTATAAAACTGCCCCTATGTACAAGAATATAACTACTATAATACTGCCCCCTATGTACAAGAATATAACTACTATAATACTGCCCCTATGTACAAGAATATAACTACTATAATACTGCACATATGTACAAGAATATAACTACTATAATACTGCCCCAATGTACAAGAATATAACTACTATACTACTGCACATATGTACAAGAATATAACTACTATAATACTGCCCCAATGTACAAGAATATAACTACTATAATACTGCCCCATATGTACAAGAATATAACTACTATAATACTGCCCCCTATGTACAAGAATATAACTACTATAATACTGCCCCCTATATACAAGAATATAACTACTATAATACTGCCTCTATGTACAAGAATATAACTACTATAATACTGCCCCTATATACAAGAATATAACTACTATAATACTGCCTCTATGTACAATAATATAACTACTATAATACTGCCCCTATGTACAAGAATATAACTACTATAATACTGCCCCCTATGTACAAGAATATAACTACTATAATACTGCCCCTATGTACAAGAATATAACTACTATAATACTGCCCCAATGTACAGGAACATAACTACTATAATGCTGCCTCTATGTACAAGAATATAACTACTATAATACTGCCTCATATGTACAAGAATATAACTACTATAGTACTGCCCCCTATGTACAAGAATATAACTACTATAATACTGCCCCCTATATACAAGAATATAACTACTATAATAAATGTACAAGAATATAACTACTATAATACTGCCCCATATGTACAAGAATATAACTACTATAATACTGCCCCCTATATACAAGAATATAACTACTATAATACTGCCCCTATGTACAAGAGTACAACTACTATATTACTGCCCCTATGTACAAAAATATAACTACTATAATACTGCCCCTATGTACAAGAGTATAACTACAATAATACTGGTCCTATGTACAAGAATATAACTACTATAATACTGCCCCTATGTACAAGAATATAGCTACTATAATACTGCCCCTATGTACAAGAATATAACTACTATAATACTGCTCCTATGTACAAGAAAATAACTACTATAATACAGCCCCTATGTACAAGAATATAACTACTATAATACTGCCCCCTATGTACAAGAATATAACTACTATAATACTGCCCCTATGTACAAGAATATAACTACTATAATACAGCCCCTATGTACAAGAATATAACTACTATAATACTGCCCCCTATGTACAAGAATATAACTATTATAATACTGCCCCCTATATACAAGAATATAACTACTATAATACTGCTCCTATGTACAAGAATATAACTACTATAATACTGCCCCTATGTACAAGAATATAACTACTATAATACTGCCCCCTATGTACAAGAATATAACTACTATAATACTGCCCCTATGTACAAGAATATAACTACTATAATACTGCCCCTATGTACAAGAATATAACTACTATATTACTGCCCCTATGTACAAAAATATAACTACTATAATACTGCCCCTATGTACAAGAATATAACTACTATAATACTGCCCCTATGTACAAGAATACAACTACTATAATACTGCCCCTATGTACAAGAATATAACTACTATAATATTGCCTCTAACTACAAGAATATAACTACTATAATACTGCCCCTATGTACAAGAATATAACTACTATAATACTGCCCCTATGTACAAGAATATAACTACTATAATACTGCCCCTATGTACAAGAATATAACTACTATAATACTACCCCTATGTACAAGAATACAACTACTATAATACTGCCCCTATGTACAAGAATATAACTACTATAATATTGCCCCTAACTACAAGAATATAACTACTATAATACAGCCCCCTATGTACAAGAATATAACTACTATAATACTGCCCCTATGTACAAGAATATAACTACTATAATACTGCCCCTATATACAAGAATATAACTACTATAATACTGCTACTATGTACAAGAATATAACTACTATAACACTGCCCCCTATGTACAAGAATATAACTTTTATAATACTGCTCCTATGTACAAGAATATAACTACTATAATACTGCCCCTATGTACAAGAATATAACTACTATAATATTGCCCCTAAGTACAAGAATATAACTACTATAATACTGCCCCCTATGTACAAGAATATAACTACTATAATACTGCTCCTATGTACAAGAATATAACTACTATAATACTGCCCCTATGTACAAGAATATAACTACTATAATATTGCCCCTAAGTACAAGAATATAACTACTATAATACTGCCCCCTATGTACAAGAATATAACTACTATAATACTGCCCCTATGTACAAGGATATAACTACTATAATACTGCCCCCTATGTACAAGAA
Organism: Anomaloglossus baeobatrachus; assembly: GCF_048569485.1. Classification (NCBI taxonomy): domain Eukaryota; kingdom Metazoa; phylum Chordata; class Amphibia; order Anura; family Aromobatidae; genus Anomaloglossus; species Anomaloglossus baeobatrachus. The sequence continues at coordinate 785,046,984 of NC_134354.1, read as the reverse complement.
TATAACTACTATAATACTGCCCCTATGTACAAGAATATAACTACTATAATACTGCTCCTATGTACAAGAATATAACTACTATAATACTGTCCTCTATGTACAAGAATATAACTACTATAATACTGCCCCCTATGTACAAGAATATAACTACTATAATACTGCCCCTATATACAAGAATATAACTACTATAATACTGCCACTATGTACAAGAATATAACTACTATAACACTGACCCTATGTACAAGAATAACTACTATAATACTGCTCCTATGTACAAGAATATAACTACTATAATACTGCCCCTATGTACAAGAATATAACTACTATAATACTGCCCCTATGTACAAGAATATAACTACTATAATACTGCCCCCTAAGTACAAGAATATAACTACTATAATACTGCCCCCTATGTACAAGAATATAACTACTATAATACTGCCCCTATGTACAAGAATATAACTACTATAATACTGCCCCCTATGTACAAGAATATAACTACTATAATACTGCCCCTATGTACAAGAATACAACTACTATAATACTGCCCCTATGTACAAGAATATAACTACTATAATATTGCCTCTAACTACAAGAATATAACTACTATAATACTGCCCCTATGTACAAGAATATAACTACTATAATACTGCCCCTATGTACAAGAATATAACTACTATAATACTGCCCCTATGTACAAGAATATAACTACTATAATACTACCCCTATGTACAAGAATACAACTACTATAATACTGCCCCTATGTACAAGAATATAACTACTATAATATTGCCCCTAACTACAAGAATATAACTACTATAATACAGCCCCCTATGTACAAGAATATAACTACTATAATACTGCCCCTATGTACAAGAATATAACTACTATAATACTGCCCCTATATACAAGAATATAACTACTATAATACTGCTACTATGTACAAGAATATAACTACTATAACACTGCCCCCTATGTACAAGAATATAACTTTTATAATACTGCTCCTATGTACAAGAATATAACTACTATAATACTGCCCCTATGTACAAGAATATAACTACTATAATATTGCCCCTAAGTACAAGAATATAACTACTATAATACTGCCCCCTATGTACAAGAATATAACTACTATAATACTGCTCCTATGTACAAGAATATAACTACTATAATACTGCCCCTATGTACAAGAATATAACTACTATAATATTGCCCCTAAGTACAAGAATATAACTACTATAATACTGCCCCCTATGTACAAGAATATAACTACTATAATACTGCCCCTATGTACAAGGATATAACTACTATAATACTGCCCCCTATGTACAAGAATATAACTACTATAATACTGCCCCTATGTACAAGAATATAACTACTATAATACTGCTCCTATGTACAAGAATATAACTACTATAATACTGTCCTCTATGTACAAGAATATAACTACTATAATACTGCCCCCTATGTACAAGAATATAACTACTATAATACTGCCCCTATATACAAGAATATAACTACTATAATACTGCCACTATGTACAAGAATATAACTACTATAACACTGACCCTATGTACAAGAATAACTACTATAATACTGCTCCTATGTACAAGAATATAACTACTATAATACTGCCCCTATGTACAAGAATATAACTACTATAATACTGCCCCTATGTACAAGAATATAACTACTATAATACTGCCCCCTAAGTACAAGAATATAACTACTATAATACTGCCCCCTATGTACAAGAATATAACTACTATAATACTGCTCCTATGTACAAGAATATAACTACTATAATACTGCCCCCTATGTACAAGAATATAACTACTATAATACTGCCCCCTATATACAAGAATATAAGTACCATAATACTGCTTCTATGTACAAGCCCCCCCACGGAAAGGGTAAGCCCGGGGTACCCCTGTGGTCCAGTGGGTCCCACTTTAGCTCCCCACTTCTCCATCTCCAGTAGCGAGTGTGCCACTTGTTTGTCTATAATTTTCTTTCTAATCTCCTGAGACAACTCACTCCTTGGTTTTCTTTGGTCATTGCTCAGCATGGTACACACCATGATAACAAACAGCACAGTGATTACTTTTCATTCTATAAATAAACAGACTTACTGAGTTCAAGTTTGTAAAGATAAATGCTAATTACAGGACGCACCTAAGTCCCACATGTCGCTACAGTCAAATTATTTTCACTCTTTTTTTTTCTGTTGAATCACAATTCACAAGCAAAATCTGGTTCTTATTAGTTGATATTCCGTAAATGTAAAACTTAAAATTACTTTGTCAGTTATTTTACCAGTTTCGAGCCATATCAGTGACCAGTGTGGGGTTTTCTCACTTTATCAGGTCCAGAAGGTGCCATTAATTTTTGCTGCAGGAGTGATCTATGGATCTGGGGTCAGACAGTCATAATGTTACCATGATGGTAAAAAGTATTGAACACATGAAGAACAAGAGGGGCAAAAAGCCCTGGAAAGTCCTGACACCAGCTGAAATGTATCCAGGGCCGGTGCCAGCACTCAGCACACCCGGGCAAATGCAGGGGCCCTGGTCCGCTGGGGGGGGCACTCGCAGTGGCAGGAGTGGCGTATCATCAACTGCGGCAGGCCACGCCACCGCTAGTCAGAGGGGTCCGGTGCCCGCGCTGTCACCGCCCCCACTCCCCCCGCCGAGGATCGCACTTTCAATTGTATCGGCATCCCAGTTCTTGATAAAATTGAAAGCAATGATGATATGGAGCAGCGCGCTGCCTCTCCCATCATTCCCCCACTGTGTCTGCCTGCGGTGACGTCAACATTGTGCGCCTGCAGTGAGTGCTGAGAGGTCAGAGCGACAGAGCAGTGGACGCGCTGAGGAGACTGGAGCAGTGGGGAAATGAGGAGAAGTGAGTATGTATTCAGTCACAGTGACCAGATGACTATAGGGGTGCATTAAATGATATGGGGGCTATATACTACAAGAAGGTGCCTAATGCTGTCTGACTCTGTATTGTGCTATATGCGAGCTGTATACTACATCAAGGTGTCTAATGTTATCTGGGTCTGCATTGTGCTATATGGGAGCTGTATACTACATGAGGGTGGATAATGCTATATGGGGCTGCATTGTGCTATATGGGAGCTGTATACTACATGAGGGTGGATAATGCTATATGGGGCTGCATTGTGCTATATGGGAGCTGTATACTACATGAGGGTGCATAATGCTATATGGGACTGCATTGTACAATATGGGGCTGCATAGTGCTATATTGGGCCGCATACTACACGAGGGTGCATAATGCTATATAGGGCTGCATTGTGCTATATTGGGGCTGTATACTACATGAGGGTACCTATTGCTATATGGGTCTACATTGTAGTATATTGGGGCTGTATATTACATGAGGGTGGATAATGCTATATGGCGCTGCATTGTGCTATATGAGGGCTGTTTACTACATGAGGGAGCATAATGCTATATGGAGCTACATTGTAGGATATGGGGCTGCATAGTGCTATATGGGGCTGTATACTACATGAAGGTGCATAATGCTATATGGGGCTGCATTGTGCTATATGGGGGCTGCATTGTGCTATATGGGGGCTGCATAATGCTACATAGGGCTGCATAATATCATATGGGGGCTGCTTAATGTTATATGGGGGATGCATAGTGCTATATGTGAGCTGCATAGTGCTACATGGGGGCTGCATAATGCTATATTTGTGAAGAATAGTGGTATATGGGGGCTGCATAATGCTATATGGGGGCTGCATAATGCTATATGGCAGCTGCATAGTGCTATATGGGGGCTGCATAGTGCTATATGGGGGTTGCATAGTGCTATATGGGGGCTGTATAGTGCTATATGGCAGTTACATAATACTATATGGGGGCTGCATAATACTATATGGAGGACTAGGGGGGCTTCATAACACTATATGGAGGAATATGGGGGCTGCATACTCCTATACCCCCAGAGTTGTATGTCCCCTCCACCCAAGTGCTGTATACCCCCCAGAGCTGTATGTCCCCCCACCCCAGTGCTGTATACCCCCTCAGAACTGTATGTCCCCCCACCCCAGTGCTATATACTCCCCAGAGCTGTATGTCCACCCACCCCAGAGTTATATGTTCCCCAACCCCAGTGCTGTATACCCCCAGAGCTATATGTCCCCCCTCCAGTGCTGTATACCCCCAGACCTGCATGTCACCCCCCACCCCAGAGCTGTTTGTCCCCCCACCCCAGAGCTGTATGCCCTCAGAGCTGTATGCCTCCTCCTCAGACCTGCATGTCACCCCCCACCCCAGAGCTGTTTGTCCCCCCACCCCAGTGCTGTATGCCCTCAGAGGTGTATGCCTCCTCCAGAGCCTCTGCCCCCCTCTAGAACTGTATGTCCCCTATTTCTGTATACCCCTTTCCTCAGTAATATGTATGCCCCCAGTAATGTGTATCTCCCCAGCCTTTCCTTTGATGTACATTGCCTTGAAAAAGTATTCGGCCCCTTTGAAATTTTCAACCATTTCCCACATTTCAGGCTTCAAACATAAGCATACAAAATTTAATATTATGGTGAAGAATCAACAAGTGACACAATTGTGAAGGTGAATGATATTTATTGCTTATTTTAAACTTTTCTAAAAAAACCATACATAACTGAAAATTGGGGCGTGCAATATTATTCATCCCCTTTACTTTCAGTGCAGCAAACTCCCTCCAGAAGTTGATTGAGGATCTCTGAATGGTCCAATGTTGTCCTAAATGACTGATGATGATAAATATAAGCCCCTGTGTGTAATGAAGTCTCCGTATAAATGCCCCTGCTCTGTGATAGTCTCAGGGTTCTGTGTAAAGCACAGAGAGCATCATGAAGACCAAGGAACACAACAGGCAGGTCCGTGATACTGTTGTGGAGAAGTTTAAAGCTGCATTTGGTTACAAAAAGATTTCCAAAACATTAAACATCCCAAGGAGTCCTGTGCAAGCGATCATATTGAAATGGAAGGAGCATCATACCACTGCAAATCTACCAAGACCCGGCCGTCCATCCAAACTGTCATCTCACACAAGGAGAAGACTGATCAGAGATGCAGCCAAGAGGCCCATGATCACTCTGGATGAACTGCAGAGATCTACAGCTGAGGTGGGAGAGTCTGTCCATAGGACAACAATCAGTCATACACTGCACAAATCTGGTCTTTATGGAAGAGTGGCAAGAAGAAAGCCATTTCTCAAAGATATCCATAAAAAGTGTTGTTTAAAGTTTGCCACAAGCCACCTGGAGACACCAAACATGTGGAAGAAGGTGCTCTGCTCAGAGGAAACCAAAATCAAACTATTTGGGCACAATGCCAAACGATATGTTTAGTGTAAAAGCAACACAGCTCATCACCCTGAACACACCATCCCCACTGTCAAACATGGTGGTGGCTGCATCATGGTTTGGGCCTGCTTTTCCTCAGCATGGATAGGGAAGATGGTAAAATTGATGGGAAGATGGATGGAGCCAAATACAGGACCATTCTTGAAGAAAACCTGTTGGAGTCTGCAAAAGACCTGAGACTGGGACGGAGATTTGTCTTCCAACAAGACAATGATCCCAAACATAAAGCAAAATCTACAATGGAATGGTTCACAAATAAACGTATCCAGGTGTTAGAATGGCCAAGTCACAGTCCAGACCTGAACCCAATCGAGAATCTGTGGAAAGAGCTGAAAACTGCTATTCACAAACGCCTCCATTCAACCTCACTCAGCTCCAGCTGTTTACAAAGGAAGAATGGGCGAGAATTTCAGCCTCTCCATATGCAAAACTGATAGACACATGCCCCAAGAGACTGCAGCTGTAATCACAGCAAACGGGGGCGCTACAAAGTATTCACTTACAGGGGATGAATAATATTGCACGCCCCAAATTTCAGTTATTTATTTTTTATAAAAGTTTAACATAAGCAATAAATTTTGTTCCTCTTCACAATTGTGTCACTTGTTGTTGATTCTTCACCAGAACATGAACATTTTTATCTTTATGTTTGAAGCCTGAAATGTGGAAAAAGGTTGAAAAATTCAAAGGGGCTGAATACTTTTGCAAGGCACTGTACACCGTATACAGCAGTGTTAGTGTTCTCTATGTGCGGCCATGTCTGTTAGTGATGGCCACCAATCAGCGTGGCACAGACACATGCCCAGGAGGAGCTGGACGGAGACAAGCGGGGGAAGGGAGGAGGCTGCTGCCGGCTTCCCAATATTAATAATACCTCTAATGTGTCTGTGTGTGCATGTATCATGCGTATATCTATGTATGTCAGTGTGTATGTATTTATGTCTATTTAGATGTATTTTTGTGAATTTCTCTTTAAATATGTATGTGTATGTATGCCTGTATGTATGCCTGTATGTATGTGTACGTATACCTGTATGTGTATGTATACCTGTATGTGTATGTATACCTGTATGTGTACGTATGCCTGTATGTGTATGTATGCCTGTATGTGTACGTATGCCTGTATGTATGTGTATGTATACCTGTATGTGTATGTATACCTGTATGTGTATGTATGCCTGTATGTGTACGCATGCCTGTATGTATGTGTATGTATACCTGTATGTGTATGTATGCCTGTATGTGTATGTATGCCTGTATGTGTATGTATGCCTGTATGTGTACGTATGCCTGTATGTGTACGTATGCCTGTATGTATGTGTACGTATACCTGTATGTGTACGTATACCTGTATGTATGTGTATGTATACCTGTATGTGTATGTATACCTGTATGTGTACGTATGCCTGTATGTATGCCTGTATGTATACCTGTATGTGTACGTATGCCTGTATGTGTATGTATGCCTGTATGTGTACGCATGCCTGTATGTATGTGTACGTATGCCTGTATGTGTACGTATGCCTGTATGTATGTGTATGTATACCTGTATGTGTATGTATACCTGTATGTGTACGTATGCCTGTATGTATGCCTGTATGTATACCTGTATGTGTACGTATGCCTGTATGTGTATGTATGCCTGTATGTGTACGCATGCCTGTATGTATGTGTATGTATACCTGTATGTGTATGTATGCCTGTATGTGTATGTATACCTGTATGTGTATGTATACCTGTATGTGTATGTATACCTGTATGTGTACGTATACCTGTATGTGCATGTATACCTGTATGTGTATGTATCTGTGCATGTCTATGTGTGGATGGGGCCCACTGAGACTCTTTTGTTCAGGGCCCACAAAAACCTGGAGCCGGCCCTGAATGTATCAGTATTTAGAAAGCAATCCTGCCACTTACTGTGTAACGATTGTCACTCCATCCATTCCCTCAAGCGGATATATAATTTGGGGTGCTCATCTGCTCCTTGCACTGTCAGGTCCTTTTAAGAGACGGTTCATAGTAAATTGAGAATTATTTTAGGAGAAGCCATTCATGCCTAACAACGTCCCCACAATGAGGTCCTGAGAAAGAAGAGGAAGTGACACCTGATATATGACTATAGTACTACGGGTGGGAAACAGCGGGGTCACGATCTGACTCAGTATTACCACCACTGATTCTGACCTATTCATCCAGGAGGAGAATAGAAAGTTACCGGATGAATAGAAAAGAATGCGGAGAATTATCCAGAAGCACCCAGGAAATGATGGAAATGATAAGCAACACAGTTCAGAGGAATTTCACCAAAACATTTCCCAAGAGTCACAGTATAGAACACCGGAAGAATGAAATCTATGAGTAATTAGAAAGCGATCCTGCCACTTAATGAAAAATAATATCGGCTGGTTAAACTGATGGCGTATAAAAAGGTGTCTCATTACCAAGGTGCCACACAAGAAACATCTCAAGATGGGTAAAACCAGTGAGCTGTCTCAAAATCTTCGCAACCTTATTCTTGTAAAACATACTGATGGCATTGGTTGCAGTAGGATTTCTGAACTACTGAAAGCTCCAGGGAGCACTTTAAGGCCATGATCCGGAAGTGGAAAGAACATAATTTCACCATAAATCGGCCACGACCAAGGATTTCAGACAGAGGAGTGAAAATAATCATCAGAAGAGCCTTTCAACAAACTTTGTTAGAATACGAACAGCACCCAAACTCGCACACTGACTTTTTTTTTAACGACCATGTCCGGGTTTGAGCCCTGGACATCTGGTGTCCGGTACAAACCACGAACTTTATCGATCAGGTTCACTAATCCCTATCCATTGCTGAACAAGAAGCAGGTTCAAGCACACTTAAATTTTGCTCAACAACATATAGATAAGAAATACTGGGAGAATAGAGTCTGGTCAGATGAAACCAAAATTGAACTCTTTGGAGGCCATAATACACACTGTGTTTGGAGGTCAAAAGGCAAATCACCTCAAAATCATCAACAACAGTGGAGTTTACCTCTATTTATTATAATTATTCCTGGACCATACACAACCAGCACCTTCCACCTTTTGTGTCCCCCTATTTCCTGTAGGTTCTGAGCAGGAGCCTCCCTCCTCCTGAAACTGGTGAACGATGTGATACTTTATTTTGCTTTTATTGTTTGTACATGTCCCTGCTAAATTGTAAAGTGCTGCAAAATATGTTGCGCTTATTATAAGTTTGAAAGTGGGAACATCATGGATGCTTTTCAGCATACGGCACTGGGAAACTTCATATAATTGCAATAATGGACAAATAAAAATCTGCTGCTATCTACCAGGATGATAAAGATGAAACAAGGGAGAACATTTCAAGAGTTTAGAAATCCTTCTGTAACCAATGCTATCAGAATGTTTTATAACAATCCGGTTGTGAAGATCGTGAGACGGCTCACTGGTTTTACCCTTCATGAGATGTTTCTTGTGTGACACCTTGTTAATGAGAAACCTTTTTATTGGCATCAGTTAAACCAGCTGATATTATTTTCCACTAAGTGGCCGGATTGCTTTCTAATTACTGATAGTTTTCAGTAATTGCGCCTCTCATTCCTCCGGTGTTCTATACTGTGACTCTTGGGAAATGTTGGGTGAAATTCCTCTGAATTTGTTGCTTATCATTTCCATCATTTCCTGGTGCTTCTGGATAATTCTCCGCATTCTTTTCTATTCATTGGGTAACTTTCTATGCTCATACTGAATGAATAGATCAGAGTCAGTGGCGGTAATACTGAGTTAGGTCATCTAATAATGCTGATTACTTCTTATACCTCGTCACCCCCATGTTTCCATCCCTGTCAGCTTGCACATCATAATTACCAACTCCCCTGAAAAAACGGGGAGACTCCAATCTCCTGAGGTCTGCATCACTTTAGAGAGTCTGATCTAAGCTTTTTAGAAAGACCAAATAGAGTTTGTATGTGCTTATTTTATGGAATTCTCTAGAACTTGTATTAATTTAGGCGTCTGGCCTAGAATTTGTGTCTATGTCGTCTGGGGTCTGTATCATTATACTGTTTGATTGTTAATATGCGCACTTTTTTTTTTTTTTTGCTTCCAAGATTGGGGATGTGACCTATATACAGTGTGTCCACCCATATAATGTATACACCGCACATATATACAGTGTGTCCACCCATATAATGTATACACCGCACCTATATACAGTGTGTCAACCCATATAATGTATACACCGCACCTATATACAGTGTGTCCACCCATATCCTGTATACACCGCACCTATATACAGTGTGTCCACCCATATCCTGTATACACCGCACCTATATACAGTGTGTCCACCCATATCCTGTATACACCGCACCTATATACAGTGTGTCCACCCATATCCTGTATACACCGCACCTATATACAGTGTGTCCACCCATATCCTGTATACACCGCACCTATATACAGTGTGTCCACCGATATCCTGTATACACCGCACCTATATACAGTGTGTCCACCCATATCCTGTATACACTGCACCTATATACAGTGTGTCCACCCATATCCTGTATACACACCTATATACAGCGTGTCCACCCATATCCTGTATACACCACACCTATATACAGCGTGTCCACCCATATCCTGCATACACCACACCTATATACAGCGTGTCCACCCGTATCCTGTATACACCGCACCTATATACAGTGTGTCCCCCCGTATCCTCTATACACCGCACCTATATACAGTGTGTCCACCCATATCCTGTATACACCGCACCTATATACAGTGTGTCCACCCATATCCTGTATACACCGCACCTATATACAGTGTCCACCCATATCCTGTATACACCGCACCTATATACAGTGTGTCCACCCATATCCTGTATACACCGCACCTATATACAGCGTGTCCACCCATATCCTGCATACACCACACCTATATACAGCGTGTCCACCCATATCCTGTATACACCGCACCTATATACAGCGTGTCCACCCATATCCTGTATACACCGCACCTATATACAGTGTGTCCCCCCGTATCCTGTATACAGTGCACCTATATACAGTGTGTCCACCCATATCCTGTATACACCGCACCTATATACAGTGTGTCCACCCATATCCTGTATACACCGCACCTATATATAGTGTGTCCACCCATATCTTGTATACACCGCACCTATATACAGTGTGTCCACCCATATCCTGTATACACCGCACCTATATACAATGTGTCCACCCATATCCTGTATACACCGCACCTATATACAGTGTGTCCACCCATATCCTGTATACACCGCACCTATATACAGCGTCTCCACCCATATCCTGTATACACCGCACCTATATACAGTGTGTCCACCCATATCCTGTCCACCGCCATTAACTTGAGAACGGCGGCAGCTATAGGCATAGAAGTGGTGTCTAGGTATAGTAAAGTAGCCATGTGCTATGCAATGGAGCCACCTATAGCGCCACCTGGTGGAAAACAACGGAGTTAGCATTTTTATCTCGAAAATGGAACGAGATAGAGAAAAAAAGTGAATTACAAAGTTTTGGGCATCATCAATTCAATGCGAATCCACACTTTGCATAGAGAAATGCTATGATATGAAACCCATGACCCCCCAAACATTGAATGCTGGTCACGCATATGGCGCTCATCAGTAGCCCCCGTCAGCTGCAATGCACATCTGGCCTCTGCACAGCATACTGTATCTTGCTGCACGCTGTGCAATATGGCAGGTGACACGTCTGCACACATCTGTGATACGTCGTCGTAGGTCCTGCAATGTTGGGGGAGGGGTCGCATACACCTGCTGTTTGATGTGACCTCACAGAAAGAAGTCCAATGGGGTCAGGTCAGGTGAGCGGAGGCCACTCCACACAGCCACCATACCCAATGACTTGTAGGAAGGTCTCCATGAGGTATCGCTTCACGTCCGCAGCCTTGTGAGGTTTACACCTTCTTATGATAGCATTTCTGTATGTAAGGTGTGGATTCGTATTGAATTGATGACGCCCAAAACTTTGTAATTCACTTTTTTTTCTTTATCTCGTTCCGTTTTTGAGAAAAAAATGCTAACTCCGTTGTTTTCCACCAGGTGGCGCTATAGGTAGTTTCATTGCGTAGTGCATGGATACTTTACTATACCTAGACACCACTTCTATGCCTATAGCTGCCGCCATTCTCAAGTTAATGGCGGTGGACAGGATATGAGTGGACACATTGTATATTGGAAGGGCATTTTGTCTTATACAGCAAAAGATGGAGAATATTCTGCCTATAAAAGTAATATTAGTATCTGTGTGCAAGATCACAGTCTGGGAGATCACGCAGGTATCCCACCACGGCCACCAATATAAGCACCCAACTGCCTCTAATCATCAGGAGAATTAATCAAGTGACCGATCACTGATGTACGAGGCAACGGCTGCTTCCACTACTAGTCAGAGTGACTGTATAGTACATACACAACGGATTTATATACGGTGTGTATATATATATATATATATATATATATATATATATATATATACACACCTCGATACAATCCCTGCCAAGCTCCAGAATAACCCAAGAAAAACTACTAGCTGCCACCACATGTCACTTATACAGGCCGATTGGACACTCATTACAGGTAGTGTTTGGCATCTGGGATGCGATTTATAGAGCAAGGGGAACAAATCTTAAATTTAAATATTTAATCTGAAAAGTAGGCAGTGTTTATAAAAATATCCAAAAGATGTTACAAAGGCAACAAAACAATACAGTATATACAGTTCCATAAAATAAAACGGCTAAACAAAAGAAAAGTATTTGACCTGCGGTTGCAGGAATGGCACAGTTCTCTTTAGAATAATCTTACACCAAAGTGCATGTTCTAGCATCAAACAAGGCGTCATCTCAAACGTCTGTATTTATTAAACAACAGTCACTGTCACATACTTCCCCTTGGTGATCTCAGATGGTGCTGGTCATGAGATGTGGATTTGGTTTCTAGAAAATTATGGGATTACCAACCTTCAGGATATCTTTGCTCCTGGAGGTCCTAGGCTGAAGATATCGTGGTCATGTTTCCTATCATGATTTTACCCTTCCATAGAGATGAAACATGATACGGATAGCATCACCCATCTGACTGATATTAATTTGGGGCTGATGGTCAGGCCACACAATTACGTAATAACATGCATGTTATTCCGTTTGGGGGTCACAAAGCCTAAAATGTGTTTCTTATAATTATGGATTTGGGGATAATGAAAAAACCACGGTGTTGGCTGCGCTGCTATTAAAGTTCATAAAGATGATGGTATTGTTCCAAAAAAAACTTTTTTTATTGCAAGATTATAAGCCACCGGCATCTTTTCTACGGGTCCGTCCACCACAGAGGAGGAGCTGCAGCTCAGTGCTGGTCTGACGGCTGTGCTCTCCATGTGGGATATCGATCGTGTGAGCGGCAGCCTGAGCTGGAAATACTGCGGGCTGGAAAGGACGAGATCCCCGCTGATGCCATAGCGGTACACCGTGGACCTCCCTTCGGCTGTCTCCCCAGTGTTGTACCTGACGTACAACAGGATCAGGTGAGTGTGACCATCACACTGCACACGTAATAAGTTATCATTAGATTTTACACAGGAGCGCACCCTCTTTTTCTTTTATTTCTTATAATTATAGGATCTATGCTTTCCATAAATCCCAAATATTCATAGCTAAAAAATCTGTCTATTCTATTTCATTGAAGATGGAAATAGTTCTGCACACAGGGGTGAATGTTCTCACTTAGCAGCCTTTTCCACAGACTTTATATCAGCTTCTCAGCAGATAACCAGTTCAATTACCTGTCCACACCAGGAGGTCCTACTTCAATGAAGTCTGAACAGGGCTCACATGTTAGATTGGAAGCTCTTGTCTCATTTTCAAATTATAATGAAACCTTGTTTCAATAATATTTTTTTTTTTGATATTTTTTTTATTTATATAGCGCCAACATATTCTGCAGCGCCTAAATAATAGACTTATCATCTTACCATTACATTGTGACAATCAGGTTATCAAAAGCTAAATAGTTATCTTCACTTGAAGACTGCTGGATATTTTGAGTGTCCTTGGCAAAAGATTCCAAAACCATCAAGTCACCGGTGTCCACCGGCAGATAATAGGTCACATTGTGTCATAATTCTAGGAAAAAACAATATTTACTATATTTAGTATCAAATGAGAAAGAACCTGTGCAGCGAGGTCAAATGTGACGCCAGCAGCTGTTTACAGTAATACAAGGGAAACAGAGAAATATAGCAGCATAACTGTATGTACACTTACTACAGTATTATAGCAGTTATATTCTTGTACATAGGGGCAGTATTATAGTAGTTATATTCTTGTATATAGGGGGCAGTATTATAGTAGTTATATTCTTGTACATAGAGGCAGTATTATAGTAGTTATATTCTTGTACATAGGGGGCAGTATTATAGTAGTTATATTCTTGTATATAGGGGGCAGTATTATAGCAGTTATATTCTTGTACATAGGAGCAGTATTATAGTAGTTATATTCTTGTACATAGGACCAGTATTATAGTAGTTATATTCTTGTACATAGGGGCAGTATTATAGTAGTTATATTCTTGTACATAGGGGCAGTATTATAGTAGTTATATTCTTGTACATAGGGGCAGTATTGTAGTAGTTATATTCTTGTACATAGGGGCAGTATTATAGCAGTTATATTCTTGTATTTAGGGGCAGTATTATAGTAGTTATAGTCTTGTACATAGGAGCAGTATTATAGTAGTTATATTCTTGTACATAGGACCAGTATTATAGTAGTTATATTCTTGTACATAGGGGGCAGTATTATAGTAGTTATATTCTTGTACATAGGGGCAGTATTATAGTAGTTATATTCTTGTACATAGGGGCAGTATTATAGTAGTTATATTCTTGTACATAGGGGCAGTATTGTAGTAGTTATATTCTTGTACATAGGGGCAGTATTATAGTAGTTATATTCTTGTATTTAGGGGCAGTATTATAGTAGTTATAGTCTTGAACGTAGAGGGCAGTATTATAGTAGTTATATTCTTGTACATAGGGGCAGTATTGTAGTAGTTATATTCTTGTACATAGGGGGCAGTATTATAGTAGTTATATTCTTGTACATAGGGGCAGTATTATAGTAGTTATATTCTTGTACATAGGGGCAGTATTGTAGTAGTTATATTCTTGTACATAGGGGCAGTATTATAGTAGTTATATTCTTGTACATAGGGGCAGTATTGTAGTAGTTATATTCTTGTACATAGGGGCAGTATTATAGTAGTTATATTCTTGTACATAGGAGCAGTATTATAGTAGTTATATTCTTGTACATAGAGGCAGTATTATAGCAGTTATATTCTTGTACATAGGGTGCAGTATTATAGTAGTTATATTCCTGTACATAGGGGGCAGTATTATAGTAGTTATATTCTTGTACATAGGAGCAGTATTATAGTAGTTATATTCTTGTACATAGGGGCAGTATTATAGTAGTTATATTCTTGTACATAGGGGCAGTATTGTAGTAGTTATATTCTTGTACATAGGGGCAGTATTATAGTAGTTATATTCTTGTACATAGTGGGCAGTATTATAGTAGTTATAGTCTTGTACGTAGAGGGCAGTATTATAGTAGTTATATTCTTGTACATAGGGGCAGTGTTATAGTAGTTATATTCTTGTACATAGGGGCAGTATTATAGTAGTTATATTCTTGTACATAGTGGGCAGTATTATAGTAGTTATAGTCTTGTACATAGGGGGCAGTATTATAGTAGTTATATTCTTGTACATAGGGTGCAGTATTGTAGTAGTTATATTCTTGTACATAGGGTGCAGTATTGTAGTAGTTATATTCTTGTACATAGGGGCAGTATTACTGGATCATTAGTGCTTTCATTCACTGAAACCAAGCAGAGTTCTTGTAAATGGTAAAGAATTGAACAACAATGTATATCTGACAGTTACAAAATGTTTCTATTATATAGGGATTAGGTTTCATATATATAGGACCTTTTTCGGTGGAATGTCCCCTGCTTTCCCTCCGGTGTCTCGTGCCTCGGTGAGGTTTGTCTCTTGTGTGCGGGGCGTTTCGGTGACGGGTGTAATCTGCGCTGAGCTGCTGCAGCCGTTCTACCGATCACTCATCTGATTTTCTGCCAGAACAAAATATCTGAACCCCGTCATGTCGCCTCCAGCAGCTGCCTCCTGTCATACAGTGAATATCCATTACTTCTCCAGATGACCGGTCAGTGTTTCCTGCTTAGGAGACATCACACAGGTCAGACGCGGGGACCCTGTAAATCGGATGAATTTGGGAGAATAAAGCTATTGCATAGTAGTCGTCAGACTTTGCCGGCAGCCACCACTAGGGGGAGCTGCAGCTTATGTATATAGCTCCTATTAGCTTCATTAATGTGATGAGCTCCCTCTAGTGGTGGCAGCAGGAAGCCGGAATTCTGTCCAGCAAGAAGGTGCGGAACAATTTTCTTGTAATACTTTACATTACTTTGTAGCATTTCTTCTACTATTGCTGCATGATTTATATTTTTGGTCTTTTTTATTGTATTTTTTCTATGAGTTACTATTTTTCGAGCTTCTCTTTTTTCACAGATTCTGATTCTACGTCCAATCAGATAACAGTTGCCTCGTGGCATTTTTTTGTATTTTTTAATTAACGATTGTTTATGTATTTTAGTACATTTTGTTCCTCTCATTCGGTGAACTCCTTAAAGTTATAGCCTACCAGACAGTACAATTATTTTTACATTCCTGCCTCCTTACCCCTTAATGACCTTGGACATACCGGTACGTCATATGTTATGTCTGTGCACGTGTTGATTGGTCTGATCAGCCGTCATGTGCCTCTAACAGGCGCGGGTGGATCGGACATCCGCCTGCAGCTGCTAACCAGGTAAATCTCGCTGTCGGATTCTGACTGCAGAATGTAACACGTCCTGGAGGGGAAATGTCATTCCCTGTTCCTATCGCCAGCCTTGTGACGTGATCGCAGGGCGCCAATGGTCAGCTGATGACCTCTGTCTCTGTCATGACGGTATCCTGCGAACGCCGGCTGCGAGCGACATTCGTAGGAGGTCATGATTTCTGCCGTGCAGAGCGGTTCTGACGCTGATGCTGAGGTTGACCCTGATGGTGACCCTGATGGTGACCCTGATCCTGATGCTGACCCTGATGCTGACCCTGATGGTGACCCTGACCCTGATGCTGATGCTAACCCTAATGCTCATGCTGATGCTGACAGTGATGCTGATGCTGACAGTGATGCTGATACTGATGCTCACACTGTTGTTGATGATGCTGACCCTGATACTGATTCTGACCCTGATGCTGACACGGATGCTGATGCTATTGCTGTTGCTGATGATCCTGTCCCTGATGCTCACGCTGACCATGATGCTGATGCTGACCCTGATGCTTACACTGTTTTTGATGATGCTGACCCTGATACTGACTCTGACCCTGATGCTGTTGCTGTTCCTGATGATCCTGACCCTGCTGATGCTGACCCTGATCCTGATGCTGACCCTGCTGCTGATGCTGACCCTGATCCTGATGCTGACCCTGATGCTGACAGTGATGCTGATACTGATGCTCACACTGTTGTTGATGATGCTGGCCCTGATACTGACTCTGACCCTTATGCTGATGCCGTTGCTGTTCCTGATGATCCTGACCCTGATGCTGACGCTGACCCTGATGTTGATAATTCTGACCCTGATGTTGATGCTGATGCTGATGCAGATGCCCTGCTCTGTACAGCACAAGTTCTCAGAAAGTTACAGCTTCAAAGTCCTCTAAGGAGACTAGTAAATTCAATAAAAAGTGAAAAAAAGTTTTAAAAAAATATAAAAAAAATAAAATACAAAACCCCACAAAAGGTTAACCCCCCCCCCTTTTACCCCATCTAATATATAAAGCTGTGTCTGTGTGTGTGTGTGTCCGCTAAAGGAATCCGCACCATCGCATTTACAATCACAAAAGTTTGCAGACTCCCCATGTGACCCAGGGAACGTCATAGACTATATTTTGACAGGAAAATTTAACCCCGCGCTTTACAGTTAGTCTCCAAAAAACCTGGCTCCATTAAAGTGAATGGAGCCTGGAACTACAGGCTATTAATAGCAGCTGTGATTGGTTGCTATAGGAACAAAACACATTCATAGTATAAGAAGCTTATATGTGAGGTAATAAGATGTCAGTGGGGAGACGGATAGAGAGAGAAAGAGAAAGAGAGAGACAGAGACAGTGAAACAGACAGACATAGGCACAGACAGCGTAAGAGGCAGACAGAGAGACAGACAGAGACAGATGGGGAACGAGACAGACAGACAGGCAGACAGGGAAAGACACAGACAGAGAGATAGACAAAGACAGATTGGGGAAAGAGACAGAAAAAGACAGGCAGACAGGAAAAGAGACAGAGAGGGCAAGAGACAGACGGGGCAAAGAGACAGACGGGGCAAAGAGACAGACGGGGCAAAGAGACAGACGGGGCAAAGAGACAGACGGGGCAAGAGACAGACGGGGCAAAGAGACAGACGGGGCAAAGAGACAGACGGGGCAAAGAGACAGACGGGGCAAAGAGACAGACGGGGCAAAGAGACAGACGGGGCAAAGAGACAGACGGGGCAAAGAGACAGACGGGGCAAGAGACAGACGGGGCAAAGAGACAGACGGGGCAAAGAGACAGACGGGGCAAAGAGACAGACGGGGCAAAGAGACAGACCTGGGAAAGATACTGACCTGGGAAAGATACTGACCTGGGAAAGATACTGACCTGGAAAAGATACTGACCTGGAAAAGATACTGACCTGGAAAGGGAAACAGAGCTAGAGACACTCAAAGAAAGAGACAGACAGAGACAGGCAGACAGGAAAAGAGACAGAGCTGGAAAGAGACAGACGGGGCAAGAGACAGACGGGGCAAGAGACAGACGGGGAAAGAGACAGACGGGGAAAGAGACAGACGGGGAAAGAGACAGACGGGGAAAGAGACAGAGAGACAGAAATAGAGAGAGACAGACAGACACAGAGATAGAGACAGATAGACTGATACAACGACAAACAGAGACATAGACACAAACAGACAAGGAAAGAGACAGAGAGACAATTACTATCCCGGGCAATGCCGGGTACTATAGCTAGTTGAAAATAAAAAACAAAAATAAAACAATACACATATTTGGTGTCGCTGAGTTCAGAAATCCAAAAAAGCAAAGTCCACAGCAGCTTGGTTAAAAAACTTAAGTGCCTGTGCAACAGCACAATCAGCACCTCAGGAGCGCACGTCCATGATCAAGGGATCACTTGAAATAACATACCAATAATAAGGATGACAGCGCTCCTCCGGGTGACAAAACATGCAATTCTTCATTCCATCAGTTGTATAACAGCAACGTTTCGACCTGGTGGTGCATGCCTGACAAAGACCACCAGGTCGAAACGTTGCTGTTATACAACTGATGGAATAAAGAATTGCATGCTTTTTCACCCGGAGGAGCGCTGTCATCCTTATTATTGCTGAGTTCAGAAATGTCTGATATATCAAAATATAAAATAAATTAATCTGATCAGTAAACAGTGTAGCAAAAAAAATATTAATTACCAGAATTACTTTTATTTGCAGCCACAAAATTACAATAAGAGGCGATCGAAACATTGAATTTACCCAAAATTGTTCTCAGTGAAAACATCAGTCACACAGCCCAGATCCCGAAAAATGAGAACATTACGGGTCTCGGAATCTGGAGACAGAAGCGCCATTGTTTTTCCACAAATTCCTGACTTTTTTTCACCAATTAAATAATTTAAAAAAATATATACATGTTTGGTATCTACGTATTTGCACTGACCTGAGGAATCATATTACCTGGTCAGTTTTACCATATAGTCAACACGGTAAATAAAAAGCAAAAAAACATAGTGGAATTGCACTTATTTTCCAGTACATCATTTGAGGGAGGATGTATATATCTCACTTCCTCAGACTCCAGGGATAAACTAGAGTCACCAATCAACTTTGCTTCCATATAGTAGACTGATATAAAACAGCCAATCTGAGGAAGCAGTGCTGCAGTGTAAAGAATGAAGGAGGGATAATGCAGGAACTGCACAGACAGGCCCCATTAGTAGCAGATGATCCTGTAATTCCCACACAAGTCATATTGCTGCCCCTGCTGCTCTTTACACAGTGTATACTGCCCCCCACAGTATACACAGCCCCCCACAGTATACACAGCCCCCTACAGTGCATGCAGCCACCCACAATATATGCAGCCCCTACAGTGTACTCAGCTCCCCAAAAATATATGCAGCCCCCCACAATGTACACATCCCCCCACCAATGTACTCAGCCCCCCATAGTGCACGCAGCCCGCCATAGTGTACTCAGCCCTCTATAGTGTATACAGCCCCCCACAGTGTACACAGCCCCCCACAATGTACACAGCCCCCAACAGTGCACGCAGCCTACCATAGTGTATGCAGCACCCAACAGTGCACGCAGCCTAGTGTATACAGCACCCTATAGTGTATACAGCCCCCACAGTGTACACAGCCCCCCATATTGTATACAGCCCCCCCCATAGTGTATACAGCCCCCCACAGTGTACATAGCCCCCCACAGTGTAGACAACCCCCACAGTGTATGTAGCTCCCTACAGTGCACGCAGCCCCCCCCCATAGCAGTGGTCCCTGCAGCCATCAGGCATGTCTTGGTGCCACCTTGTTACATTTCTGAGCTCGCTGATCGGCTCCAGGGATCCTAGAGGTGATTTCTGGATCTCAGATAGGATCAGATTCCCCTTTACCTCCCGCATTCCTGAATAAATCATGGCTGTGATTAATCCGCCCGGAGGAGACGCATACATTAAAATGTATTGATCCGGGGAACATAGGATTTTGGAATGAGCCTCTGTTAAAGTGACAGCGCAGGAGGAGACTCCACAGTCTGTGTGTGACGCTCCTTAGCTTTGCTCCATTTTATCAATCGGGGGTCTAAAATCTACCCCGGTCTCATCAGAAGCTTTTCCTTGCTTTGCACTGCAGCTCTTCTCCAGCAAAGTACAGCTAAGATCTGGGAATAAACTGCATTGTCTGCTGAGCTGAAATCAATCTCCTCGGCCTTACACCATACTTTACACTTCCTCTCTCCTCTATTAGCACATAATGACGATCAGTATCTGCATCATCCAAGCTGGAGTTCACCTTCTGCTCCATCACAGGCTCCTGCTGCTTCTGTGTCCCTTGCTATGCTTTACACTGCAGCTCTGATCCATAAGAATCAGGTATGATCAATGCACTAATGCTTTTTTTACAGGCTCATGTTGCTGTTCTCCATTACACCATGCTTTACACTGCAGCTCTGATCCATAAGAATCAGCTATGATCAATGCTCTAATGCTTTTTTACAGGCTCGTGTTGCTGTACTCCATTACACCATGCTTTGCACTGCAGCTCTGATCCATAAGAATCAACTATGATCAATGCTCTAATGCTTTTTTTTTACAGATTCATGTTGCTGTACTCCATTACGCCATGCTTTACACTGCAGCTTTGCTCTATGAGGAAAGAGCCATAATGAATGACTCCAGCTTAATTGCATTGTGCATCACAGTCCCAGAATTCGGTGTCCGACCGTTCCTGTGCGTTGATTCAGTAGGAACTCTACTTTAACCTGGACCCCCCCTCCAGCTCTTCAAGGGCTCCGATCACTGTTGCATTGTCCACCATGCTTTTCACTGCAGCTCCTCTCCACAAAAACACAAATATTATCAGAGACTCAAGTGTTGTTTCATTGTCTATTGAAGTCTACTTTAATTTTAACTCCCCCACCCCCGCACATCAAAGTCTCCACTCATTGTTGCATTGTCCACCATGCTTTTCACTGCAGCTCCTCTTCACAAAAACACAGATATGATGAATGACTCAATTGTTGTTGCATTGTCTATCAGAGTCTATTTTAACCTGACCCCCCCAACTCATCAAAGGCTCCAATCACTGTTGCATTGTCCACCATGCTTTTCACTGCAGCTCCTCTCCACAAAAACACAGATATGATCAATGACTCAATTGTTGTTGCATTGTCCACCATGCTTTTCACTGCAGCTCCTCTCCATAAAAAACACAGATATGATCAGTGACTCAAGTGTTGTTGCATTGTCTATCAGAGTCTATTTTAACCTGAACCCCTCCCCAGCTCATCAAAGGCTCCGATCATTCTTACATTGTCCACCATGCTTTTCACTGCAGCTCTTCTCCATAAAAACACAGATATGATCACAGATTTACAGCTGATGAGAAAAAAAAACACATCACACAGATCCTGGTGGAGAAAACAGATTTCACTCATTCCACTCTCCTGGAAGTAAATCAGGGTGATTTCTTATATGCAAAAGTGAGCGAACCCTTGAAGCGCAGCTCTGAAGTGACCTGCGTCTTGTTTGGACGGGTCACATGCTGTTTGCAGATGGTTGCAGTCTTGTTTTACTTCCTTTTTTTTATTCCGAAATCTGCACTAAATTTGTAAAGAAAACCCACTTTGAAGTCAGCAGAATTATGAATGCTGCTCTGGCTGAGACCAGAATGTGGCAACAACTTGTATCCGACAGCTGGATGGCAGCGATGATGAGCGATGGTGATTGTGGCCACTTCATCCCCTCTGATTAGTGTCAGACGTGTCTGGTGGTCGCTGCACCACCTTTGCTGAGCCGTCAGGGCACATTTATGGGAAAGTCTCTGTATCTGTGTAGTATGGTCGGAGTTTCAGGCAGGATGGAACTCCAGATCGATACAAAATATTTACACAAAAGGACTCCATATTACAAGTAGATATCTGTGATGTGGTATGAAATGCTGGTAAAAAAGTGGAGTTCCCCTTTAAAACCCCTTCACCCACGAGCGACTTTTCGTTTTTGTTTTTTTTGCTTTCCTTCTTCCAAGAGCCATAACTTTTTTATTTTTTCAATCTTGCCATATTAGGGCTTGTTTTTTGCGGGACAAGCTGTACTTTTAAATGACACCATGAGTTTTACCATATAATGTAGAAAAAAATTACAAGTGCAGAAAAATTGCAAAAAAAGTGTGATTGCATGATTGTTTTTGGGATATTTTATTCACTGTGGTCACTATATGGTGAAACTGATGTGTGGGTGTCATGCCTCAGGTCAGTATGAGTTCGTAGACACCAAACATGAATAGGTTTACTTTTATCTAAGGGGTTAACAAAAATCAGTTTGTCCAAAAAAAGTGGGACATTTTTTGCGCCATTTTCCATGACCCATAGTGTACTCATTTTTTGGGATCTATGGCTCAGTGATGGCTCATTTTTTGCGTCTCGAGCTGACGTTTTTAATGGTACTATTTTTTCTTAGGTGCTACTTTTTGATGTCCTGTTATTGCATTTTGCGCAAAATTTGCGACATCCCAAAAAGCATATTTTTTTCCCGCTATACTGTTTACCAATGAGATTAATTGATTTTATATTTTGATCGGGCATTTGTGAACGTAGCAATACCAAATGTGTGCATATTTTTAATTTTTTTTAACCCTTTAATTTTCAATGGGGCGAATGGGGGGAATATTTTAATTCAATTTAATTTAATTTTTTAAAACTTTTTTTACTTTTTTTTTTTTTTACTTTACTAGTCCCCTTAGGAGACTATAAGGATCAGCAGTCTGATCGCTCATTCATTTCTGCACAGGAACACAGCAGAAATGCTGTGTTCCTGTGTTAGCTTCTGCTTTGTCGGCTGTAACAGGAACTACGTCATGAAAGCAACAGGAGTCATCACATGACCCTGAGCTACCATGGCGACCATTGGCTCCCAGTGATCGCGTCACAGAGCCTCTGATGGCGGTGGAAAAAGGTCCATTAACCGCTGCAGAACTTAAAATTTTGACAGCGCGATTTAAGGGGTTAACAGACGCACGTGGATCACGGATCCACCTGCGCCTGCGAGACACACATGTCTGCTGTACAAATCAGCGGACATGTGCGGGGATCACCACCGCCTCACCGTAGCAGCCGGAGGTGATCACCCCTTCATGATTTGGGACGTAGCATTACGTCCTAGGTCGTGACGGGGTTAAATGCTGCTTTATTCATATGCAGGGGTTTGGAGCATTCCCTCCAGATTTACTCCGTAAGGTTTATCATGACGTCCTCCCAGTAGGATGTTATAAGCCCCCTGTGGGGTATTACGTGCAGCGGGGGGCTCTGCGCCTCGTGTCATTCTTGGTCATTAGTGACCGCATATGCCGGGGGTGTGAGCGCCCCCCAATCTCTGCCGGAGAACAATGGAGGTTCTGTCATTGGGGGATTTGTGTGAAGTGTCCGGTTGCTATGGATTGTAATAATCCTCGTTACCGTCACACAGATCGGAATGCTCCTGATACAATGGACGCTGCGCGGCCTCCTGAGGAGGGCAGTGACCCGTGCGGTGACGAGCCGTGCCAACGCGACGCCGCTCCATCATCAGAGGGGGCGCTGGTGCCAGAGGGGAGGCAATCCTCAAATACAGCACTTGTGTCCTGATTACACACAATATGGTCAGATAATAATGGTTACACAGGTCCTGCCGTTTTGTGTATACAGCTCTGGCTCCTCCCCACCTCCGTGTTTCCGGTAAGTGTGGTGTCCGTTTTCACACGTACCGGAAACATGTTCCCACATAACCATTATAACCTATGGGGATCTTCACTCCTCCGTGGTTTCACATGGACCAGGTATGATCTGTTTTTAACCAGCAGCACATCCATACAAGTCAACTACTAATAACACTAGAGCAGACGGATGACATATGTGTGATATCCATGTGCTGTGTGTGTCTAAGGCCTCCGACACACATCCGTGCCGCCGGTACGTGTTTGGTACGTTTTTGCACGTATCGGTGGCATGGAAACACGTGGTACGCCAATGCTACCCTATGGTAACAGGCACACACACGTAAAATCACACGGAACGTGTGTCCGTGTCGTTTGTATGTGTGTGCGTTCTTCCACACTCTCAGCATGTCCGTTTTTCTCCGGCATCACGCAGGCATGGACCCGCTAAAGTCAATGGGTCTGTGCCTGCACGTATGTGACACGAAGCATGTCCGTGTTCTACCCGTATCATCCATGTGCGTTTTTCTGGTGACTTTTGGATGCAATGTCGGTCGATCTCCCTCTGTCGGTCGGTATCTTTCGCTGTCAGATGGTCGCTCTGTCTGTCTGTCTCTCGGTCTCTCTATCTCTCTGTCCGTCAGTCAGTCTCTCCCCCTCTCTCATACTCACCGATCCCCGGCGCGGCGCTGCACGGCTGTCAAAAACCTCTGGCGGCTTTTACTTTTTTGAAAATGCCGGCCGCTCATTATTCCATCTCGTATTCCCTGCTTCCCCCGCCCACCGGCGCCTATTATTGGTTGCAGTCAGACCTGCCCTCACGCTGAGTGACCACTGTCTCACTGCAACCAATCACAGCCGCCGGCGGGCGGGTCTATATCTTGCAGTAAAATAAATAAAATAATTAAAAAAAACGACGTGCGGTCCCTCCAATTTTGATACCAGTCAAGATAAAGCCACACGGCTGAAGGCTGGTATTGTCAGGTTGGGGAGCTCCACGTTATGGGGAGCCCCCCAGCCTAACAATATCAGCCAGCAGCCGCCCAGAATTGCCGCATCCATTAGATGCGACATTTCCGGGACTCTACCCAGCTCATCCCAAATTGCCCTGGTGCGGTGGCAATCGAGGTAATAAGGGGTTAATCATGGCAGGCGTCTATGAGATACCCCCAATGATTAACCTGTAAGTGAAAGTAAATAACCACACACAAGGAAAAATGCTTTATTTGGAATAAAAGAGAAAAACAAACACCCTCTTTCACCACTTTATTAAGCCACAAATACCCCTCCAGGTCCGGCGTAATCCACGGAGGTTCCACGACGCTCTCAGCTCTGCTACATGAAGGTGACAGGAGCGGCCACATACCATGACCGCTCTCTGACAGCTCCACGCAGCAACTGAGGTGAGCCGCGCAATCAGCGATGACGTCAGTCAGGTTACTCGCGGCCACTGCTGGATCCTCCAACTGTGACAGCAAGTCGCCCAAGTGACTGAAGTGAGCTGCGCGATCTGCAAAAAAGTCACAGGTGAGTTGCGGTGTCAGGTGGAGGATCCAGCTAGCTGCGGGTAGCCTGAGTGATGGCAACGATAATCATGCCGCTAACTTCAGTCACTCAGGGGATTAGCGGTCACTGGTGAGTCCTTCACGGGTGACCGCTAATCAGGATGCCACACACAGACTGAGCCGTGGTATGACAATGAAGTCGGGTGAAGTTCATCCGAGTTCATTCTCATCGCTCGTCTCTGTCTGTGTCGGCTGTCAGCGGGCATGTAGCAACGACATTTTACAACACACACAGATCAACACATACGGACAGGACACACCGATGACACGTGGATGGCACACAGATGGCTCACGAATGACACACAGATAGCACAGTGATGACACAAGGATGGCACATGCATGACACAAGGATGGCACAACAATGATACATGGATGGCACAACAATGATACATGGATGGCACACAGATGACACAAGGTTAACACACAGATGGCCCGTAGCACACAATGGCACACCGATGACGGATGGATGGCACACCGATGACAGATGGATGGCACACCGATGACAGATGGATGGCACACCGATGACGGATGGATGGCACACCGATGACACACAGGTAGCACAGCAATGACACATGGATGGCACACCGATGACACACAGATGACACATATACATATAGTCACACGGATGGATGAAGCGGACCATGTGAAGGAGGCCTTCGGCTCTGTGAGTGCGGGTGCAGATGACCTTCTACTTTCTCATCCAAGAAAATCCCTCTGATTCTGCTGATCACACTCTGCTGTTTTCCATTTTTTTCAGATATAAAAGATAGAAAAAAAATTCTCTATCTTCTACATTTTTGTCTAATGTCGGCTTAGGCTAGTTTCACACTTGCGTTGAACGGCATCCGTTGCATTGCGTTGTGTAACGGATGCAACGGATGCTGCAAAACGACGGAATCGGAATCCGTTTTGATTTTTTTTTTTTAACAGTTTTACCGGCAGTAGACTATTGTGAATGATCAGCTGATCGCTCCCAGTAGCCGGCCGCCGGGTGATCAGCTGATCGCTCCTAGTAGCCGGCCGCCGGTTGATCAGCTGATCGCTCCCAGTAGCCGGCCGCCGGGTGATCAGCTGATCGCTCCTAGTAGCCGGCCGCCGAGTGATCAGCTGATCGCTCCCAGTAGCCGGCCGCCGGGTGATCAGCTGATCGCTCCCAGTAGCCGGCCGCCGGGTGATCAGCTGATCGCTCCCAGTAGCCGGCCGCCGGGTGATCAGCTGATCGCTCCCAGTAGCCGGCCGCCGGGTGATCAGCTGATCGCTCCCAGTAGCCGGCCGCCGAGTGATCAGCTGATCGCTCTCAGTAGCCGGCCGCCGGGTGATCAGCTGATCGCTCCCTGCAGCCGGCCGCCGAGTGATCAGCTGATCGCTCCCTGCAGCCGGCCGCCGGGTGATCAGCTGATCGCTCCCAGTAGCCGGCCGCCGAGTGATCAGCTGATCGCTCTCAGTAGCCGGCCGCCGGGTGATCAGCTGATCGCTCCCTGCAGCCGGCCGCCGAGTGATCAGCTGATCGCTCCCTGCAGCCGGCCGCCGGGTGATCAGCTGAGCGCTGTCACTTGCCGGCGGGCGGGCGCTCAGCTGAGCGCTGTCACTTGCCGGCGGGCGGGTGCCCAGCTGAGCGCTGTCACTTGCCGGCGCCCGGGCATGTCGGCGGCCGGTCGCTCAGCTGAGCGCTGTCACTTGCTGACGGCCGGGCGCTCAGCTGAACGTTCGGCCACCGCGAGCCAAAATAAAGTTTGTGATTTACAAAAAAAAAAAAGGAGCATGCGCAGTGAAATCCAGAGGATTTTGCTGCTCAAAACAACGTTACATGCTGCGTTCCTCCCGCTGGGCGGAAGCAACGGAGCGTCGCCCAGCGGAAGCAACGCAGGTCCTTTTGGTACAATCCGTCACCCATACAAGTCTATGGGAAACAGCGGAATCCGTTAACAGATTCCGCTGTTTTCCAAAAGGGCGGATTGTAACGGAAGGAAAACAATGCAAGTGTGAAAGTACCCTTAGTGTTGTCCAGTTTTTTCCATGCCCCACTGACTACAGGACCTAGTGCGATCCGATTTATGGAGGCAATTCCTGCACGCTGACATTTTTTTTCCACTATACTTAGTACGATGTAAAAATGGAGTTTTGCACATCCCTGCAGAAAAGGATTGCTCCGAGTGCCATCCAATGTTTTGTTAAATGCCACTTGAACCATGAATACTGCCACGCTCCCGGTGTCCCGGGACCGCCCCTTACCCACTGACCCAGTCTCACCGTCACGGCATCACTCCTTACCCACTGATCCGGTCCACGTGCCTGTGGCGCCCCTGAGGCTTCCGTCGCCACAGGTCATTGCACCCCACCTGCGGTGTGATGCCCATTCTGGGAGAGGAAGAGAGTGAACTCCGGTCCCCTGGTAAATCCACACTACACCCATTGCTAGGGACACACAGGACCAGGGAAAGTGGCAGACAACCCTCCCATGCTGCATGCTGAGAGGGGCCGTAAGACCCATCCCTGCTCCCATAGGTTACTGCTTAGCAACTGGGGAGGTGGGAGGAGCCAAGGAGAGCAGACACAGAGAGGAAGGTCAAGTTTAGTCAGTTAGCTCGGGGAGTGAGAGAGTGAGGAGTGAGCATGTAGTGGGAGAAGAAGAACGAGAGACAGGAGGGAGGAGGAGGCCTGCTGGAAGCAGGCAAGGAGGAGAAAGAAGAGAAGGAAAGAAAGGGTCGCAGGGCCGCGGGTAGTCCTGTAGGTACCACGAGCAGTCCTTGTTGGGTACCGAAGCCGAGGGCCTAGAGGCGCTACGAGTAGCTGCAGGCTGCGGTGGCCTGGTCCACAGTGACATCGGTGGAGTGATTAAGCTGCGACAGGGGACGGTCCCTAGAGACTGGAGGAGTGCAAAGACTATCTCCAAACAGTAAAAACCGAGGCCCAGGGACGTTGCAAGCTCCCAGGGCCAGAACCCAGAGCAGCCCTTCAGAAAAGGGGTAATCAGCCGACAGGTGACCCCCCAGCCTGGAGGCTGTAATGGAGGCCAAGCCAGGTCCACCCTAACAAAGGCAAGGCTAAGGAAGACAGCAGAAGAAAGAGACACTAAGAGAGAGGGTACCGGATTTCACACTCGGAATCACCCAGAAGACGGAGGTCCCTGACAGTGGTCCCAGCAGTCCAAGGGTTCTGCCTGCCCTGACAAGAACTGTGAGTAAAGAACTTGAACTGCACCTCTGAAGTTGCCTCAGTTATTTCATCTGCATAGACATTCACAAGCACCAACTGTGCCCCGGGCATTGCTCCACCTGTGGGGAGCAGTACCACCATTGCTGCCATAACATCCCCCGGAGGCCTCACATAGCAGCGGCGACTTATTAGCCGCATACCACAGGTGGCGTCACGAACACAACCATTAACAAGCAAGCCACATATTCTACTGACACCCACCAGGGCCACGGAGCTGGGCCCAGCCACCACTGACTACCACCGGACTAGTCCGGCCTGGCACCGGGTGTCCCATAGCCCTGGGGTGGGCGAGTCATGCC
The DNA here is from genome assembly GCF_048569485.1 of Anomaloglossus baeobatrachus. Taxonomy (NCBI): domain Eukaryota; kingdom Metazoa; phylum Chordata; class Amphibia; order Anura; family Aromobatidae; genus Anomaloglossus; species Anomaloglossus baeobatrachus. The sequence continues at coordinate 785,017,851 of NC_134354.1, read as the reverse complement.
CACCGGTCACGGCTCCCGCTCGTGCTCCCCTGCGTCCTGCTCCCTTGTGTCTGACTCTGAGTGGTCTGGCTCTGATTCTGAGGAACATGCATGTGTATAGGGCGGGGCCGCGCCCACTCACCTTAACTTATAGGCCCAGCACTCCTGAAGCAGGATATGACATGATACTGGGACAGGGCATATAAGATTGCCCTTTCCATGTGGGCGGCGCCTGCTCAATGTGTTCCTTAGAGCTAGATGTCAGGTCTCTCTGTGCCTTGCAACGCAATTAACCCTCTGTCTTCCGCAGAGCCCGTCTTCTGTCCTGACCTGGTCCCAGAGTGCCGATCTCCCAGGAAGTGTCCCGGTGACTGTGTACTGAGGATTCCGCCATCTCCTGTCAGTCTGAAGCCGTCACCTGGGCTTCACCTGGATACTTGTCTGCACGTCCCACTGGATCCGGATTCTGTCGGCTGGGACTACTCTGCACCTGTACCCAGTTCCCGCCAGTTGCCCTGCCTCCGGTTACCATTGGACCCCTACTCCTTTCCCGTGCCACTCTCTGAAGGACCCGTACCCCGGACTCCCTGTGTTCCAGATGTCGTGAATTTAGGCCCTCTGGTGGGGCGACCAGACAGTCCCTGTATAGGGGATGACTCTTGGTTGCCTCTCCAGGGGAGTCCGGTGCACGGTCCAGAGAATCCACCACCAGGCCCTAACAGATTGATCAGGCCATGGATTCTGCCGGAGCACAAACATCTGAACTGGCTGAACTGCGCCAGGAACTGGTGCGACAGCGAGACCCTCACCCGCATACTGAATTTCCTGACGTCTGTGGACAGCCGTGTGTATACGTTACAGACCGCAGCTGCGTCCTCTTCAGCGCAAACAGCGACTGCATCCGCATCTGTTTCCTCCTCGATGTCGAAACTTCGCCTAGCCGCTCCGCCTCGATATGCTGGGGACCCCAAGACCTGTAGAGGTTTCCTGAATCAATTCTCCCTGCATTTTGAATTGCTTCCACACCACTTTTCCACTGACCGAGCAAAGGTGGCTTTTGTGATGTCCCACCTGGAAGGCGAAGCATTGGCCTGGATAAATCCTTTGTGGGAGAATGAGGACCCAGTGACTACCGACATCTCGGAATTTCTTCTGGCCTTTCGTAGCACCTTCGATGAACCAAGACGCACCACCGCGATTACCTCTTCGTCACTCCGGCTACGCCAAGGAATCCTAACGGTGGGTCAGTACGCCATCCAGTTCCGTACCCTCGCTTCTGAGTTAGGATGGAACAATGAGACTCTGACGGCGGCCTTTTGGGAGGGTCTCTCCGGCCGCATCAAGGATGAATTAGCCGGTCGTGGCGTTCCTCGTACCTTGGATGCACTGATCTCTCTAGCTATCCGGATTGATCTACGTTTTCAGGAACGATCCAAGGAAGTATCCCGGGAGAAGCGACCAATCTGTCACACCTCCATTCCGCAGAGGCTTACCGTTCCTCCGCCACCGCCATCACACGATTTTACTTCCGAACCTATGCAAGTGGACCGACTGAGCCAATCCGAGCAACGCCGAGCAGAACGGCTCGCGAAAGGCCTGTTTCTACTGCGGAGATGGTACACACCTGCTCCGCTCTTGCCCTGAGAGACCAGGAAGACCCCAAGTCCAAGGGTTGGTGGGAACCGCCACCCTTGGTACCGGAACCCTCTCCGTTCCAGCTACACAGACTGTCCAGGTGACAACCGAGAAAACCCGGTTCACGGCAGAGGCTTACATTGATTCGGGGGCAGCGGGCAATTTCATCCACCAGGCTGTTGTGGACGGACATTGCATACCCGTCATCCCGCTTGCTAAACCCCTCAGGTTCGCCTCCGTGGACGGAAGACCTTTACACGAACCTGTCTTGTTTATAACCGAACCCGTGAGACTCCGTGTGGGCGCTCAGCATACTGAGACGATTGCTCTATAAGTAATCCCAAGAATGCCCCATGCACTCCTGCTGGGTCTGCCCTGGTTGCGACTCCATGATGCTGTAGTCAGTTGGCGCTCTGGCGCAATCACTCGCTGGGGCCCATTGTGCCACGACAACTGTCTGCCGCCCGTTCCTCAGTCTCTGGCACCGGAGTCTGTCATGCCGCAGGAACAAGAAGAAACGACACAGTCCAGCGTCGTTCCTCAGTCTTTGGCCCTAGAGTCTTTTGTGCCCCTGGATCCAGTTGATGAGATAACTCAGTCCGGCCCCGGTCCTGATGAAGTCGTTCCGGTGATTACGTCCCCCCTGGAACAGGTTCCTCCTGGGAAGTCCTTCGTCGCGGAGCTCGACAGACCCGAGGTCCTCCAGTGGGGGCATTCTTCTGAGATGACCGAACATGCCAGTTAGGAGGACACCCTGAGCGCTATTGGTCGGGCCCATTGGTGGCCGTCTCTTCCTCAGGATGTCGCCTCCTTTTGTCTCTGCTTGTCCGTCCTGTGCCCGGTCCGAGACACCCGAGCCGGTCGTCCTCGATTCCCTCTTTTACTACCTGTGCTCCTCCTCTTTCTGTTGCCACTGACAAGGGTTATCCGGTAAGGGGTATCGTGGCTATGAAAACGGTATGGGGTAGGCGGTCCTTCCCTGTTGATGGGGTGTTTCGCGGCCCGGTGGCCCGGTCCGAGGTACCCTGGGGGTACTTTGCGCGGAGGGGGGTCTGTAAAGGAGGGGGTACTGTCATGCTCCCAATGTCCTGGCACCGCCCCTTACCCACTGATCTGGTCACGCCATCACGGCACCGCTCCTTACCCACCGATCCGGTCACGCCATCACGGCACCGCTCCTTACCCACGTGCCCATCGGTCACGGCTCCCGCTCGTGCTCCCCTGCGTCCTGCTCCCTTGTGTCTGACTCTGAGTGGTCTGGCTCTGATTCTGAGGCCCATGCATGTGTATAGGGCGGGGCCGCGCCCACTCACCTTAACTTATAGGCCCAGCACTCCTGAAGCAGGAGATGACATGATACTGGGACAGGGCATATAAGATTGCCCTTTCCATGTGGGCGGCGCCTGCTCCATGTGTTCCTTAGAGCTAGATGTCAGGTCTCTCTGTGCCTTGCAACGCAATTAACCCTCTGTCTTCCGCAGAGCCCGTCTGCTGTCCTGACCTGGTCCCAGAGTGCCGATCTCCCAGGAAGTGTCCCGGTGACTGTGTACTGAGGATTCCGCCAACTCCTGTCAGTCTGAACCCGTCACCTGGGCTTCACCTGGATACTTGTCTGCACGTCCCGCTGGATCTGGATCCCGTCGGCTGGGACTACTCGGCACCTGTACCCAGTTCCCGCCAGTTGCGCTGCCTCCGGTTACCATTGGACTCCTACTCCTCTCCCGTGCCACTCTCTGAAGGACCCGTACCCCGGACTCCCTGTGTTCCGGCTGCCGTGCATTTAGGCCCTCTGGTGGGGCGACCAGACAGTCCCTGTATAGGGGTTAGCTCTTGGTTGCCTCTCGAGGGGAGTCCGGTGCACGGTCCAGAGAATCCACCACCAGGACCTAACAAATACGGTGCTCTGCACCCAGCCTAGACCTAAATAACCATTTGTAGGGAGGGTTTATGTCACTATTCTTTGTTTGTTCTGTGGTATCCACTGACTGTTTTGTTTTTTTTGGGGGGGGAACAAATTCTTGGAAATGGCGCAAGTGGTTGATAAATTTTGCAAATGCTTTTCAGTTTTGTCTTCATCCTGATGTGCCGCTATTTACAGCAGAAAGTCTCGCGTTTTGCTGAACAGCTTTTGTTTCAAAAACACCCGGTGTAAAATCATGGAAACATTTGTGCAAAGATGTTGCGACTTTTTAATTGCCTAAAAAATATCTGACAACTCCAAACTCCCTGCCATAATGATGAGCATACAACAAGCAGGAGGACACGAAGAGAATGGAATTATAAAAAGGTGCAAATTAAAAGAATAAAATAAGAATGTCACGAATTCAAGAATGAATGGGTCCGGCCTCTTTTTCCAGGTCCGTCTGCAGCTGTATATAGTCTGCAGCTGTATATAGTCTGCAGCTGTATATAGTCTGCAGCTGTATATAGTCTGCAGCTGTATATAGTCTGCTCCTCCTGTTCACATGTATTTATTTTTTTGCTACTTATTTAACAAAGGCTGCGCCTCCTTTTGTGATTTGTGGTGTTTAACTTCATAATATTTATCAAAGGCAACAATGTATCCCTGCTGGCCAATGAACACATGTATCCCTGCTGGCCAATGAACACATCATCAAAGCTTTTGCGCCAATCTTCTTCTATTTGCGCCTTTTCAGAAATCTCTTCTATATGTGCCCACCTGCATTTTTTTTCCCTCTTTGTTGGCAAAGTTTGCACCATTTTATGAAAGTGCGATTTTTAGCTCTAAGCCCCTGTGCGCATGCTGCGGATTTACCTGGGATTTTGCTGCGGAAAACCTGCGGATTTTTCTGGATTTTCCAGATAAATCCGCAGGTTTTAGCATGTACAGTCACTCCCCATGTTATCCTATGGGACATGGGGAGTGCTGTGTCCACGCTGCCGAAAGTGCGGCTGCCGAACATGCTGCGGATGTAGGCATCCGCATGTATAATTCCATGTCAATTATTCATGCGGAATTACCTGCGGATGTCCCGGCCCTCCGCTATGCAGTGAAGAGGCCGGGATGTCCGCAGGTAAGCCGCATGAATGTCCGCATGTTTCCCGCAGCTATTCTGCTGTAATCTAGTAGCTAAAAATAGCTGCGGACGCTGGCGGGCAGCTGCGGGAAACATGCGCTCGTACTGGCGGATACATCCGCCGGTACGAGCGCCCGTGGGCACATAGCCTTAGGCTATGTGCCCACAGGACTCTGTTTCCGTGGATTTTTCTGCAGCTAAATCCGCAGCATTCCCCCGGAAACCGCACCTTTGCATAGGTGCGGATTTCGTTGCAGAATTTGCTTTTTTTTTTACATTCACTTGCATGGGCAAAATCCGCAGGAATGAGTGACATGCTGCTGATTTTTCTGCAGGGAAATCCGCATTATTTCCGCTGCGGGAAAAAACGCAGCGTGGGCAAAGCAGTTCCCAAATGCCGTAGAAATGGCTGGAGAGTAGCTGTGCTGCAGATGTTTGAAAAATCCGCGGAATTTCCGCGAAAAATCCACGGCAAATTCCGCGCATTTTCCGCAGCATGGGCACATAGCCTAACATTGCTGCAGTCAAAACCTATTGGTTTTAAAAAATGCTGTGCGCACACTGCGTTTTTTTTTTGATACCTGCAGATTTTCTGCTGCAGAATTACTTCTTTTCCACACATATCTGCGGTTTTTGCCATAGATAATGGTAAAAATCCGCGGGATCCAACTTGCGAAAAATCCGCGGCAAAACCACAGCAAATCGTGGGTGCGGTTTTCCTGCAGTTTTTACCATGGGTGCGGGATTCTTTCAGAGGGTCCGGTTTTTTCATAAGAAATAGTCACTTTCTAGTGCGCATATTGCCTTAGAAGTTATAGAAGAGTTCAAATGAGGAAAAAAAGACCCTTAGGCGGGCTTTGCACACTACGACATCGCAAGCCGATGCTGCGATGCCGAGCGCGATAGTCCCCGCCCCCGTCGCAGCTGCGATATCTTTGTGATAGCTGCCGTAGCAAATATTATTGCTACGGCAGCTTCACATGCACTCGCCTGCCGTGCGGCGTCGCTCTGGCCGGCGAACCGCCTCCTTTTTAAGGGGGCGGGTAGCGCGGCGTCACTGCGACGTCACACGGCAGGCGGCCAATAGGAGCGGAGGGGCGGAGATGAGCGGGATGTAAACATCCCGCCCACCTCCTTCCTTCCGCATAGCCGACGGTGACGCAGGTAGGAGATGTTCCTCGTATGTATGCTGCTGCTGGAGCGAGGAACAACATCGCACCGTTGCAGCAAGGTAATTATGGAATTCGCCGATGCTGCACCGATGATACAATTACGACGCTTTTGCGATCATTAATCGTATCATCTAGGATTTACACACTACGATGTCGAGAGCGACGCAGGAAATGCGTCACTTTCGACATGACCCCACCGACATCGCACCTGCGATGTCGTAGTGTGCAAAGTACCCCTTAGTGCCAAATTCGGGAGCCACATGCGCCAAATAACTTGTAATAATAATAATTATAAATAATAAATAATAATATTAATTATAATAAATAATATAGAACTTGCAAATAATACCAAAAAGACAAAGAAGGAAAGCGACTTTAAAAATAATAAATGTAAATAATGAATCCGAGGCTCGGGTGGTCACGCCGGTCTTTCAGTGTTTATGAGAAATCCTAATGTTGTTGCATCAGATTTTCTCTGAGTTGTTTCCAGATTTTGCCTTTGGAAACATTCAGCATTTTATCCCCATCCCAGTAAGAGCTCCTTAGCTGGTGGTGATGCATTTATCCTCCGCCGTTTTCTGTACACAGCTCCAGTGCAGACTTATGTAGTTACAAACTAAACTAAACATCCCTTGTGTAATCTGATTTGGCTGTTCTGTTCTGTTCTGCAAAAAATATCAAAAAGTAAAGGATAGAATCGAGGATGTGACTACTTAGTGATCCTTTGTAGTCTGTGACCATGGAGACGTACACGTCTGCACAGGAGGTGTTTATTTTAGACAATAACTATTCATGTTAACTACACTGGAACAACAAAAACCAATAGATTGCAAAAGTATACACACCCATTAAATGCTCAATTTTTGAATAATCTATATTCACTATCTATATACCATCTAATCTCATGTATATAATGTAAGGTCTCCGCGCTTGATTATATTGTGCTCCCATAAACGAGCGCAGTGTTTATCCGGTTGGCGCAGCGCAGCACATTACACAACCTCCAGCCCAATGTGCGCAGCGAACGGGTCTGTTCTCAGGGAAGGAAAACACACACTGATGTAATGTCCATTATTAGATGTCGCTCCACACGACTTTCCCTCTCTTCACACATTCAGCATTTATTCCTCTTCACACTTCTAATCTTTACTGAATAGAGTTTTCCTATTTAACCCCATTATGAGTCCTAGAGCCAAGAAGAAAGGTCTAAAGAGTAAAAAAACAATCACAAGAAGGGTAAAAATAAGAAAGATCACAAATCACAGATAAACACAGGCAATACTAAAAAATGGGAGCGCCAAACTACTATAATACTGCCCCTATGTACAAGAATATAACTACTATAATACTGCCTCCTATGTACAAGAATATAACTACTATAATGCTGCTCCCTATGTACAAGACTATATCTACTATAATACTGCCCCTATATACAAGAATATAACTACTATAATACTGCCTCCTATGTACAAGAATATAACTACTATAATACTGCCCCCTATGTACAAGAATATATCTACTATAATACTGCCCCTATGTACAAGAATATAACTACTATAATACTGCCTCCTATGTACAAGAATATAACTATTATAATACTGCTCCTATGTACAAGAATATAACTACTATAATACTGCCCCCTATGTACAGAAATATAACTACTATAATACTGCCCCCTATGTACAGGAATATAACTACTATAATACTGCTCCTATGTACAAGAATATAACTACTATAATACTGCCCCCTATATACAAGAATATAACTACTATAATACTGCCCCTATATACAAGAATATAACTACTATAATACTGCCCCTATGTACAAGAATATAACTACTATAATACTGCCCCTATATACAAGAATATAACTACTATAATACTGCCCCTATGTACAAGAATATAACTACTATAATACTCCCTATGTACAAGAATATAACTACTATAATACTGCCCCCTATGTACAAGAATATAACTACTATAATACTGCCCCTATGTACAAGAATATAACTGCTATAATACTGCCCCCTATGTACAAGAATATAACTACTATAATACTCCATATGTACAACAATATAACTACTATAATACTGCCCCCTATGTACACGAATATAACTACTATAATACTGCCCCTATGTACAAGAATATAACTACTATAATACTGCCCCTATGTACAAGAATATAACTACTATAATACTGCTCCTATGTACAAGAATATAACTACTATAATACTGCCTCTATGTACAAGAATATAACTACTATAATACTGCCCCCTATGTACAAGAATATAACTACTATAATACTGCCCCCTATGTACAAGAATATAACTGCTATAATACTGCCCCCTATGTACACGAATATAACTACTATAATACTGACCCCTATGTACAAGAATATAACTACTATAATACTGCCCCTATGTACAAGAATATAACTACTATAATACTGCTCCTATGTACAAGAATATAACTACTATAATACTGCCCCTATGTACAAGAATATAACTACTATAATACTGCCCCTATGTATAATAGACTTGCTATAATACTGCCCTCTGTTGGCGGTATGCAGCCGCTCATGTCCTTTCTCAGTACAGATACTTTGGATTACAGCTTCTGATGACCCCGTTTCTTCTCGTGTTCTTGGCCGCCGCTGATTTTCCGGTTATGAGGGATCGGGGATGATCTCATGTATCAGAGGTGTCCAGGCTGTTGTTGCTGTCACATGCTCGGTTTGGCTATTTATAATGTGTTTATTATACTTCTCATTGCTGATAGATTGAACCTGTAGTAACATTAACCCTTCGCTGTACTATCCCAGATACCATTTAACATATAAGGCAAATGTGGGTCTTTAAAGGGACAGTGTCTATATATATATATATATATATATATATATATATATTTCCATTCTGATTTTACTTTAAGACAAACACAAACCCCGAGACTCTTGGCTCTTATTGATGTTTTTTTCTTGAGTCTTTGCTGTGTTTATGTCGCCTTTTTCCTGCCATTGACTTCAATCGTATCAGAAAGAAAAGCTGAAGTGGAAGTTTCCTTGTGGTTTCTTCGGAGGTTTTGCTGTTTTCTCGCTGAAGGTGTGGGAGAAGCCTCTGTGCAGCACACATAGTGACGTGGAATGGCAGCATTATTTATTGTATCATTTTGAGTAATAGATAATTTTTTTGCTGTTTTTTTTTTTAAATGGGAAAAATATAAATATGGAAATAATACAGAACAATGTATAATATAATTATATAATAATTTAACATGCCCAATACAAAGCGGTCTCACAGTTTGTCTCCTGGACTCCCAGGTTTGATGGAGAGGTGGCTCTGTGGCCCCCTCTTTTCCAAATACACAGGGGAACAAGAGGGGCTCCATTACCAAGAAGCGGTCCCTCCACATAACCAGGCTCCTGTCCTGATTAAAGATCCCTCCTCGTTTTGTGTACGCAGCTCCCTGCCAGCACACTATGTATCTCCAGACAAGACCCTGCAGCCCAGTGCAATGTTACTGTTTGTTTCTGTGTTTAATTTTTCACTTTTTCAAACTTTATAAGGTTTGTTTGTAACTTTCTGCCCCAGCTGCAGAACATTCCCTCCATATGTTTAATAGTAGCAATATGTGAATTCTCCAAATACCGATAATATGTGGATTTTTGATGCCCCCTTCTTATCTAACAACTCAATGCATTACTTAAGATAGGTCATCAATGTCTGATCGACTGGGGTCCGACACCCCACCATTCACAGTAGATGATGTCACAGCTCACTTCCTCTTCTGTATAATGTATAACCCTGTATAATGACTGATACCACCTCTACATACAGTGGATAACACAGGATCCACCATTCACAATATGTGATTTCACAGCTCACTTCCTCCTCCTGTACAATTACTGATATCACCTTTATATACAGTAGACAACACAGGATCCACCATTCACAATAGGTGATGACACAGCTCACCTCCTCCTCCTCCTGTACAATTACTGATATCACCTTTTATATACAGTAGACAACACAGGATCCACCATTCACAATAAGTGATATCACAGCTCACCTCCTCCTGTACTTGACTGATAACACCTCTGTATACAATAGATAACACAGGATTCATCATTCGCAATAGGTGGTGTCACAGCTCACATCTATTTACAGTAGATAACACAGGATCCCCCATTCATAACAGGTGATGTCACAGCTCACCTCCTCCTCCTCATGTGCAATGACTAATAGCAGCTCTATATATTGTAGATAACACAGGATTCACCATTCACAATAGGTAATGTCACAGCTCACCTCCTCCTGTACAATGACTGATAACACCACTATAAACACTAGATAAAACAAGATCAACCTTTCACTATAGGTGAAGTCACAGCTCACCTCGTTCTCCTGTACAATGACTAATAACACCTCTATATACAGTATATAACACTGGATCCACCAGCAGTTACAATACATGATGTCACCGCTCACCTCCACCCTCTTTCTTCACAATGACCTTTGCACACGCTCATTAGATGCTTTGGTACAAAAGACAGAGTTGGGGTCTGTTCATTGCTGTTAATGTATATGTGCATTTCCTAAAACAACAGGGAGTTAAGAGCCTAAAAAGACCCAGTAACGCTTGCGAAAATTGCAATTTTTTTTTATAAATTTAGATACAGATTGTGAGATGGAAAATAAAATTTGCTATATATATACAGTCATATGAAAACATTTGGGCACCCCTATTAATGTTAACCTTTTTTCTTTATAACAATTTGGGTTTTTGCTATTTCAGTGTCATATATCTAATAACTGATGGACTGAGTAATATTTCTGGATTGAAATGAGGTTTATTGCACTAACAGAAAATGTGCAATCCGCATTTAAACAAAATTTGACCGGTGGAAAAGTATGGGCACCTCAACATAAAAGTGACATTAATATTTTGTAGATCCTCCTTTTGCAGAAATCACAGCGTCTAGTGGCTTCCTGTAGCTGTTAATGAGTTCCTGGATCCTGGATGAAGGTAGATTTGACCATTCCTGGTTACAAAACAATTCCAGTTCAGGTAAGTTTGATGGTCGCCGAGCATGGACAGCCGCTTCACATCATCCCACAGATTTTCAATGATATTCAGGTCTGGGGACTGGGATGGCCATTCCAGAACATTAAAAAATTGAAAAAAATCCAGCACTCAAAGCATTCAACTGAAATTGTTTTATATTTTATTCATTGATCTGTGTAATTATTAAAGACGTTTCGGTCATCCGACCTTCATCAGTTTACACTACAATAAAAAGATACATGAAAAATTTTTTAGTGTACAGAAATAATGGCATTATACAATCATGGTAACAAAAAAGGGCAGAAATATTCACCACATTATAATACATGAACCATAAACTATGATATACAAAAAATGTCAACAAAAAGACAAAAATGAAGAATCTGTCAGTTGAGCCGCTTCACTAGCAGATATACTGTCCACCTAAAGATATAATTGAAATACAGATAAAACGTAGCATAATAGAACCATTATACAACAAAAAGGGGAACCAAACAGGAAACCCAAAAATTAGAAGGACAAAGAGCCTAAGCACCAGCACTGAGACACTATTCTAATCTAATAAAACAGACAATACACAGAAATGCCAGAACATTGTAATTGTTCCTCTGCATGAATGCCTGAGTAGATTTGGAGCGGTGTTTTGGATCATTGTCTTGCTGAAATATCCATCCCCTGCGTAACTTCAACTTCGTCACTGATTCTTGCACATTATTGACAAGAATCTGCTGATACTGAGTTGAATCCATGCGACCCTCAACTTTAACAAGATTCCCGGTGCCGGCATTGGCCACACAGCCCCAAAGCATGATGGAACCTCCACCAAATTTTACTGTGGGTAGCAAGTGCTTATCTTGGAATGCCGTGTTTTTTTGCCTCCATGCATAACGCCTTTTTGTATGACCAAACAACTCAATCTTTGTTTCATCAGTCCACAGGACCTTCTTCCAAAATGTAACTGGCTTGTCCAAATGTGCTTGTGCATACCTCAGGCGACTCTGTTTATGGCGTGCTTGCAGAAACGGCTTCTTTCGCATCACTCTCCCATACAGCTTCTCCTTGTGCAACGTGCGCTGTATTGTTGACAGATGCACAGTGACACCATCTGCAGCAAGATGATGCTGCAGGTCTTTGGAGGTGGTCTGTGGATTGTCCTTGACTGTTCTCACCATTCTTCTTCTCTGCCTTTCTGATATTTTTCTTGGCCTGCCACTTCTGGGCTTAACAAGAACTGTACCTGTGTTCTTCCATTTCCTTACTATGTTCCTCACAGTGGAAACTGACAATGTAAATCTCTGAGACAACTTTTTGTACCTTCTCCTGAACAACTATGCTGAATAATCTTTGTTTTCAGATCATTTGAGAGTTGTTTTGAGGAGCCCATGATGCCACTCTTCATAGGAGATTCAAATAGGAGAACAACTTGCAAGTGGCCACCTTAAATACCTTTTCTCATGATTGGATACACCTGCCTATGAAGTGCAAAGCTCAATGAGGTTACAAAACCAATTTAGTGCTTTAGTAAATCAGTAAAAAGTAGTTAGGAGTGTTCAAATCAAGAAATTGATAAGGGTGCCCATACTTATGCACGGGTCAAATTTTGTTTAAATGCGGATTGCACATTTTCTGTTAGTACAATAAACCTCATTTCAATCCAGAAATATTACTCAGTCCATCAGTTATTAGATATATAAAACTGAAATAGCAAAAACCCAAATTGTTATAAAGAAAAAAGGTTAACATTAATAGGGGTGCCCAAACTTTTTCATATGACTGTATATAAAAAGCTGATTTAAACAAATGATTTTTTTTTATGCCACGTTCCCTTTAATAGATATCTTCCACTAGAAGATTTTAAGAGTTACAAAGTTCCAGAATGAATGTGCAAATTCAGTGAGTAAAGTGTATTATTGTATAATGAAAAATTCTGCAACTTTTTTTTCTATTTCATCGTTTCACATTTCCCACAGCAGAGGGCAAGAAACTGCGTCCAGTCCAGACACTTCCATCAGCAGCCGAGAAATCTGCAGCCTGGGGAATAGTGTGTTACAATGTATCAGTCTGGGGTCTATGTGATTATAAGGATTGTTTTAAATAGATGCAAATGTAACAAACAATCAGCTGTGAGAAGCATTAGGGCTCTGATTATTAGGATCATAAAGAAGAACTTTCCCTTTCACTGATACAGGGAGGAAATCAGATCTCTGCTTGCTGTTAGTGGATGGAAACTTCCTTGTCCAGAGGCTGTGAACGTCTCCGGACCTCGGTATCTGAGAACGTCTCCGGACCTCAGTATCTGAGAACGTCTCCGGACCTCAGTATCTGAGAACGTCTCCGGACCTCAGTATCTGAGAACGTCTCTGGACCTCAGTATGTGAGAACGTCTCCGGACCTCAGTATCTTAGAACGTCTCCGGACCTCAGTATGTGAGAACGTCTCCGGACCTCAGTATCTGAGAACGTCTCCGGACCTCAGTATCTGAGAACGTCTCCGGACCTCAGTATCTGAGAACGTCTCCGGACCCCAGTATCTGAGAACGTCTCCGGACCTCAGTATGTGAGAACGTCTCCGGACCTCAGTATGTGAGAACGTCTCTGGACCTCAGTATCTGAGAACGTCTCCGCACCTCAGTATCTGAGAACGTCTCCGGACCTCAGTGTATGAGAACGTCTCCGGACCTCAGTATCTGAGAACGTCTCCGGACCTCAGTATGTGAGAACGTCTCCGCACCTCAGTATCTGAGAACGTCTCCGGACCTCAGTATCTGAGAACGTCTCCAGACCTCAATATCTGAGAACGTCTCCGCACCTCAGTATCTGAGAACGTCTCCAGACCTCAGTATCTGAGAACGTCTCCAGACCTCAGTATGTGAGAACGTCTCCGGACCTCAGTATCTGAGAACGTCTCCGGACCTCAGTATCTGAGAACGTCTCCGGACCTCAGTATGTGAGAATGTCTCCGGACCTCAGTATCTGAGAACGTCTCCGGACCTCAGTATGTGAGAACGTCTCCGGACCTCAGTATGTGAGAACGTCTCCGGACCTCAGTATCTGAGAACGTCTCCGGACCTCAGTATCTGAGAACGTCTCCGGACCTCAGTATCTGAGAACGTCTCCGGACCTCAGTATCTGAGAACGTCTCCGGACCTCAGTATCTGAGAACGTCTCTGGACCTCATTATGTGAGAACGTCTCTGGACCTCAGTATGTGAGAACGTCTCCGGACCTCAGTATCTGAGAACGTCTCCGGACCTCAGTATCTGAGAACGTCTCCGGACCTCAGTATCTGAGAACGTCTCCACACCGCAGTATGTGAGAACGTCTCCGGACCTCAGTATCTGAGAACGTCTCCGGACCTCAGTATCTGAGAACGTCTCTGGACCTCAGTATGTGAGAACGTCTCCGGACCTCAGTATCTGAGAACGTCTCCGGACCTCAGTATCTGAGAACGTCTCCGGCCCTCAGTATGTGAGAACGTCTCCGGACCTCAGTATGTGAGAACGTCTCCGGACCTCAGTATGTGAGAACGTCTCCGGACCTCAGTATGTGAGAACGTCTCCGGACCTCAGTATCTGAGAACGTCTCCGGACCTCAGTATCTGAGAACGTCTCCGGACCTCAGTATGTGAGAACGTCTCCGGACCTCAGTATCTGAGAACGTCTCCGGACCTCAGTATCTGAGAACGTCTCCGGACCTCAGTATCTGAGAACGTCTCCGGACCTCAGTATCTGAGAACGTCTCCGGACCTCAGTATCTGAGAACGTCTCCGGACCTCAGTATCTGAGAACGTCTCCGGACCTCAGTATCTGAGAACGTCTCCGGACCTCAGTATCTGAGAACGTCTCCGGACCTCAGTATGTGAGAACGTCTCTGGACCTCAGTATCTGAGAACGTCTCCGGACCTCAGTATGTGAGAACGTCTCCGGACCTCAGTATCTGAGAACGTCTCCGGACCTCAGTATCTGAGAACGTCTCCGGACCTCAGTATGTGAGAACGTCTCCGGACCTCAGTATCTGAGAACGTCTCCGGACCTCAGTATCTGAGAACGTCTCCGGACCTCAGTATCTGAGAACGTCTCCGGACCTCAGTATCTGAGAACGTCTCCGGACCTCAGTATCTGAGAACGTCTCCGGACCTCAGTATCTGAGAACGTCTCCGGACCTCAGTATGTGAGAACGTCTCCGGACCTCAGTATCTGAGAACGTCTCCGGACCTCATTATGTGAGGACGTCTCCGGACCTCAGTATGTGAGAACGTCTCCGCACCTCATTATGTGAGAACGTCTCCGGACCTCAGTATCTGAGAACGTCTCCGCACCTCATTATGTGAGAACGTCTCCGCACCTCAGTATCTGAGAACGTCTCCGGACCTCATTATGTGAGAACGTCTCCGCACCTCAGTATGTGAGAACGTCTCCGGACCTCAGTATGTGAGAACATCTCCGCACCTCATTATGTGAGAACGTCTCCGCACCTCATTATGTGAGAACGTCTCCGCACCTCAGTATCTGAGAACGTCTCCGCACCTCATTATGTGAGAACGTCTCCGCACCTCATTATGTGAGAACGTCTCCGCACCTCAGTATGTGAGAACGTCTCCGCACCTCATTATGTGAGAACGTCTCCGCACCTCAGTATCTGAGAACGTCTCTGGACCTCAGTATGTGAGAACGTCTCCGCACCTCATTATGTGAGAACGTCTCCGCTCCTCAGTATGTGAGAACGTCTCCGGACCTCAGTATGTGAGAACGTCTCCGGACCTCAGTATCTGAGAACGTCTCCGCACCTCAGTATGTGAGAACGTCTCCGCACCTCAGTATGTGAGAACGTCTCCGCACCTCATTATGTGAGAACGTCTCCGGACCTCAGTATATGAGAACGTCTCCGGACCTCAGTATCTGAGAACGTCTCTGCACCTCATTATGTGAGAACGTCTCCGCACCTCATTATGTGAGAACGTCTCCGCACCTCAGTATGTGAGAACGTCTCCGAACCTCATTATGTGAGAACGTCTCCGGACCTCAGTATCTGAGAACGTCTCCGCACCTCAGTATGTGAGAACGTCTCCGGACCTCAGTATGTGAGAACGTCTCCGCACCTCATTATGTGAGAACGTCTCCGGACCTCAGTATGTGAGAACGTCTCCGGACCTCAGTATCTGAGAATGTCTCTGCACCTCATTATGTGAGAACGTCTCCACACCTCAGTATGTGAGAACGTCTCCGCACCTCAGTATGTGAGAACGTCTCCGCTCCTCAGTATGTGAGAACGTCTCCGGACCTCAGTATCTGAGAACGTCTCCGCACCTCATTATGTGAGAACGTCTCCGCACCTCAGTATGTGAGAACGTCTCTGGACCTCAGTATGTGAGAACGTCTCCGGACCTCAGTATGTGAGAACGTCTCCGCTCCTCAGTATGTGAGAACGTCTCCGCTCCTCAGTATGTGAGAACGTCTCCGGACCTCAGTATCTGAGAACGTCTCTGGACCTCAGTATGTGAGAACATCTCCGCACCTCAGTATCTGAGAACGTCTCCGGACCTCAGTATCTGAGAACGTCTCCGGACCTCAGTATGTGAGAACATCTCCGCACCTCATTATGTGAGAACGTCTCCGCACCTCAGTATGTGAGAACGTCTCCGGACCTCAGTATCTGAGAACGTCTCCGCACCTCATTATGTGAGAACGTCTCCGCACCTCATTATGTGAGAACGTCTCCGGACCTCATTATCTGAGAACGTCTCCGGACCTCAGTATGTGAGAACGTCTCCGGACCTCAGTATCTGAGAACGTCTCCGGACCTCATTATGTGAGAACGTCTCCGGACCTCAGTATGTGAGAACGTCTCCGGACCTCAGTATCTGAGAACGTCTCCGGACCTCAGTATCTATGAACGTCTCTGGACCTCAGTATGTGAGAACGTCTCCGGACCTCAGTATGTGAGAACGTCTCCGCACCTCAGTATCTGAGAACGTCTCCGCACCTCAGTATCTGAGAACGTCTCCGCACCTCATTATCTGAGAACGTCTCTGGACCTCAGTATCTGAGAACGTCTCCGGACCTCTGTATCTGAGAACGTCTCCGGACCTCAGTATCTGAGAACGTCTCCGGACCTCAGTATGTGAGAACGTCTCCGGACCTCAGTATCTGAGAACGTCTCCGGACCTCAGTATGTGAGAACGTCTCCGGACCTCAGTATCTGAGAACGTCTCCGGACCTCAGTATGTGAGAACGTCTCCGGACCTCAGTATGTGAGAACGTCTCCGGACCTCAGTATCTGAGAACGTCTCCGGACCTCAGTATGTGAGAACGTCTCCGGACCTCAGTATCTGAGAACGTCTCCGGACCTCAGTATCTGAGAACGTCTCTGGACCTCAGTATGTAAGAACGTCTCTGGACCTCAGTATCTGAGAACGTCTCCGCACCTCAGTATCTGAGAACGTCTCCGGACCTCAGTATGTGAGAACGTCTCCGGACCTCAGTATTGAGAACGTCTCTGGACCTCAGTATCTGAGAACGTCTCTGGACCTCAGTATTATTATTATTATTATTATTTATTATTATAGCGCCATTTATTCCATGGCGCTTTACAAGTGAAAGAGGGTATACGTACAACAATCATTAACAGTACAAGACAGACTGGTATAGGAGGAGAGAGGACCCTGCCCGCGAGGGCTCACAGTCTACAGGGAATGGGTGATGGTACAATAGGTGAGGACAGAGCTGGTTGCGCAGTGGTCTACTGGGCTGAGGGCTATTGTAGGTTGTAGGCTTGTTGGAAGAGGTGGGTCTTGAGGTTCCTCTTGAAGCTTTCCACGGTAGTGGAGAGTCTGATGTGCTGAGGTAGAGCGTTCCAGAGTATGGGGGATGCACGGGAGAAATCTTGTACACGATTGTGGGAAGAGGAAATAAGAGAGGAGCAGAGAAGGAGATCTTGTGAGGATCTAAGGTTGCGTGCAGGTAGGTACTGGGAGACTAGGTCACAGATGTAGGGAGGAGACAGGTTGTGCATGGCTTTGTATGTCATGGTTAATGTTTTGAACTGGAGTCGTTGGGCGATGGGAAGCCAGTGAAGGGATTGGCAGAGTGGCGAGGCTGGGGAGTAGCGAGGGGAGAGGTGGATTAAGCGGGCTGCAGAGTTTAGGATAGATTGGAGGGGTGCAAGAGTGTTGGAAGGGAGGCCAGAGAGCAGGAGGTTGCAGTAGTCGAGGCGGGAGATGATGAGGGCATGCACTAATGTTTTTGAAGATTCTTGGTTAAGGAAAGCACGGATCCGGGAGATATTTTTGAGTTGTAATCGGCATGAGTTGAAGAGGGCTTGGA
The DNA here is from genome assembly GCF_048569485.1 of Anomaloglossus baeobatrachus. Taxonomy (NCBI): domain Eukaryota; kingdom Metazoa; phylum Chordata; class Amphibia; order Anura; family Aromobatidae; genus Anomaloglossus; species Anomaloglossus baeobatrachus. Next base: position 784,999,648 of record NC_134354.1, on the reverse strand, counting down.
TGTGTGGCTTGAAGGATAGAGCAGAGTCGAGGGTTACTCCAAGGCAACGAGCTTGTGAGACTGGGGTGAGTGAGCAACCATCAAGTTTGATGGAAAGGCTTGTTGGAGGAGGTGAGTGAGGAGGAGGAAAGACAATAAACTCTGTTTTGTCCATGTTAAGTTTTAGGAATCGTGCAGAGAAGAAGGATGAAATAGCAGACAGACATTGTGGTATTTTGGTTAGTAGAGAGGTAATGTCAGGTCCAGAGAGGTAGATCTGTGTGTCATCGGCATAGAGATGATACTGGAAGCCGTGGGACTCTATGAGCTGTCCCAAGCCGAAGGTATAGATGGAGAACAGCAGGGGTCCAAGAACTGAGCCTTGAGGGACACCGACAGATAGGGGGCGAGCTGAGGAAGTGGTGTGAGAATGGGAGACGCTGAAAGTTCGGTCGGTTAGGTATGAGGAGATCCAAGATAGGGCCAAGTCTGTGATGCCCAGAGATGAGAGAATCTGTAGTAGGAGGGAATGGTCTACTGTGTCGAAGGCAGAGGACAGGTCCAGGAGGAGGAGGATAGAGTAGTGTCGCTTGGCTTTGGCGGTTAGTAGATCATTGGTGACTTTGGTTAGGGCAGTTTCGGTAGAATGATGTGGTCGGAAGCCAGATTGAAGCCGGTCAAAGAGGGAGCAGGAGGAGAGGTATGAGGACAATTCAAGATGGACATGCTGTTCCAGTAGTTTTGAGGCATAGGGGAGAAGGGATATGGGGCGATAGTTTGACACAGAGGATGGGTCAAGGGAGGGCTTTTTGAGGATGGGTGTAATAGAGGCATGTTTAAAGCATGAAGGGAATACACCACTTGCTAGTGATAGGTTGAAGAGATGGGTTAGGGCTGGGATGAGGACTGCGGTGATGTTGGGGATGAGGTGCGATGGGAGCGGGTCCAGTGCACAGGTGGTTAGATGTGATCTTGAGAGTAGAGTGGAGAGATTGTTTTCTGTCATGGTGGAGAAGCTGGATTTGGAGGAAGAGGGATGAGTAGCTATGATGAGGGGCTGTGGTGATTGTGGGCCAAAGCTTGCTCTGATGTTGTCAATCTTCCGCTTGAAGAAAGAGGCAAAGTCTTCAGCTGAGATGAGAGGAGAGGGAGGTGGTGCCGGAGGACGGAGGAGAGAATTGAAAGTGTTGAATAGCTGTTTAGGGTTGTGAGAGAAAGAAGATATGAGGGATGAGAAGTAGGTTTGTTTTGCAGCAGTGAGTGTGGACTTGAAAGTGGTGAGGGACTCTTTATATGCAATGAAGTGTTCAGTGGAATGAGACCTCTTCCATCTGCGCTCAGCAATTCTGGAAGCCCGTCTAAGTTCTTTAGTCTGCCTTGTGTGCCAGGGTTGCCTGTTGATTGTGCGGGTTTTGGTGTGTGTGAGGGGGGCAGCTGATTTGAGAGCTGCAGAGATTGTAGTGTTGTATAAAGTTGCAGCGGCATCTGCATCATGTAGAAATGCAATGTCTGTGAGGGGGAGAAGGGACTGAGAAAGGGCGTGTAAATCAATGTGTTTGATATTTCTGCGAGGGTATGAAAATTTGTGGAGGGGGGGTTGCATACTTGGAGAAGAGAGGGAAGAGAATGTGAGTAGGTTGTGGTCAGACAGGGGGAGAGGCGAGTTAGAGAGGTTAGATAGGGAACAGAGGCGAGTGAAGATGAGGTCCAGCGTGTGGCCATCTTTGTGAGTAGCTGCAGAAGACCATTGGGTGAGGCTGAAGGAGGAAGCGAGTGTTAGAAGTTTGGAGACAGATGAGTGGGAAGTGTCAATGGGGATATTGAAATCACCCATAATGATGGTGGGGATGTCGGTGGAAAGGAAGTGTAGTAGCCAGGTGGTGAAATGGTCAAAAAAGGCAGTGGCTGGCCCTGGAGGGCGGTAAATGACAGCCAGCTGAAGGTTGGAGGGGGCGTAGATGCGTACGGAGTGCACCTCAAAAGAGGGGAGTGTGACAGAGGGTGGTAGAGGAATTGGTGTAAAGGAGCATTGGTCGGACAGGAGCAAACCAACTCCTCCACCATGCTTGTTACTGGGGCGGGGGGTGTGAGAGAGTTGGAGACCACCATAAGAAAGTGCAGCAGGAGAGGCAGTGTCAGAGGGGGTGAGCCAGGTTTCTGTGATGGCGAGGAAGGAGAGAGTATCTATGAAAGAGAGAGAGTATCTATGAACGTCTCCGGACCTCAGTATCTGAGAACGTCTCCGGACCTCAGTATGTGAGAACATCTCCGGACCTCAGTATCTGAGAACGTCTCCGCACCTCAGTATCTGAGAACGTCTCCGGACCTCAGTATGTGAGAACGTCTCCGGACCTCAGTATGTGAGAACGTCTCCGCACCTCAGTATCTGAGAACGTCTCCGGACCTCAGTATGTGAGAACGTCTCCGGACCTCAGTATGTGAGAACGTCTCCGGACTTCAGTATCTGAGAACGTCTCTGGACCTCAGTATCTGAGAACGTCTCCGGACCTCAGTATCTGAGAACGTCTCCGGACCTCAGTATCTGAGAACGTCTCCGGACCTCAGTATCTGAGAACGTCTCTGGACCTCAGTATCTGAGAACGTCTCTGGACCTCAGTATCTGAGAACGTCTCTGGACCGCAGTATCTATGAACGTCTCCGGACCTCAGTATCTGAGAACATCTCCGGACCTCAGTATGTGAGAACGTCTCTGGACCTCAGTATCTGAGAACGTCTCTGCACCTCAGTATCTGAGAACGTCTCCGGACCTCAGTATGTGAGAACGTCTCCGGACCTCAGTATGTGAGAACGTCTCCGGACCTCAGTATGTGAGAACGTCTCCGCACCTCAGTATGTGAGAACATCTCCGCTCCTCAGTATGTGAGAACGTCTCCGGACCTCAGTATCTGAGAACGTCTCCGCACCTCATTATATGAGAACGTCTCCGCACCTCATTATGTGAGAACGTCTCCGGACCTCAGTATCTGAGAACGTCTCCGGACCTCAGTATCTGAGAACGTCTCCGCACCTCAGTATCTGAGAACGTCTCCGGACCTCAGTATCTGAGAACGTCTCCGGACCTCAGTATCTGAGAACGTCTCCGGACCTCATTATCTGAGAACGTCTCCGGGCCTCAGTATCTGAGAACGTCTCCGGACCTCAGTATCTGAGAACGTCTCCGGACCTCATTATGTGAGAACGTCTCCGGACCTCAGTATGTGAGAACGTCTCCGGACCTCAGTATCTGAGAACGTCTCCGGACCTCAGTATCTGAGAACGTCTCTGGACCTCAGTATCTGAGAACGTCTCTGGACCTCAGTATCTGAGAACGTCTCTGGACCTCAGTATCTATGAACGTCTCCGGACCTCAGTATCTGAGAACGTCTCCGCACCTCATTATGTGAGAACGTCTCCGGACCTCAGTATGTATGTGAGAACGTCTCCGCACCTCATTATGTGAGAACGTCTCCGGACCTCAGTATGTATGTGAGAACGTCTCCGCACCTCATTATGTGAGAACGTCTCCGCACCTCAGTATGTGAGAACGTCTCCGCTCCTCAGTATGTGAGAACGTCTCCGGACCTCAGTATCTGAGAACGTCTCCGCACCTCATTATGTGAGAACGTCTCCGCACCTCATTATGTGAGAACGTCTCCGCACCTAATTATGTGAGAACGTCTCCGGACCTCATTATCTGAGAACGTCTCCGGACCTCAGTATCTGAGAACGTCTCCGCACCTCAGTATCTGAGAACGTCTCCGCACCTCAGTATCTGAGAACGTCTCCGGACCTCAGTATCTGAGAACGTCTCCGGACCTCAGTATCTGAGAACGTCTCCGGACCTCAGTATCTGAGAACGTCTCCGCACCTCAGTATCTGAGAACGTCTCCGGACCTCAGTATGTGAGAACGTCTCCGGACCTCAGTATCTGAGAACGTCTCCGGACCTCAGTATCTGAGAACGTCTCTGGACCTCAGTATGTGAGAACGTCTCCGGACCTCAGTATGTGAGAACGTCTCTGGACCTCAGTATCTGAGAACGTCTCCGGACCTCAGTATGTGAGAACGTCTCCGGACCTCAGTATGTGAGAACGTCTCCGGACCTCAGTATGTGAGAACGTCTCCGGACCTCAGTATGTGAGAACGTCTCCGGACCTCAGTATGTGAGAACGTCTCCGGACCTCAGTATCTGAGAACGTCTCCGGACCTCAGTATCTGAGAACGTCTCTGGACCTCAGTATCTGAGAACGTCTCTGGACCTCAGTATCTGAGAACGTCTCTGGACCTCAGTATCTATGAACGTCTCCGGACCTCAGTATCTGAGAACGTCTCCGGACCTCAGTATGTGAGAACGTCTCCGGACCTCAGTATGTGAGAACGTCTCCGGACCTCAGTATCTGAGAACGTCTCCGGACCTCAGTATCTGAGAACGTCTCTGGACCTCAGTATCTGAGAACGTCTCTGGACCTCAGTATCTGAGAACGTCTCTGGACCTCAGTATCTATGAACGTCTCCGGACCTCAGTATCTGAGAACGTCTCCGGACCTCAGTATCTGAGAACGTCTCCGGACCTCATTATGTGAGAACGTCTCCGGACCTTAGTATCTGAGAACGTCTCCGGACCTCAGTATCTGAGAACGTCTCCGGACCTCAGTATCTGAGAACGTCTCCGGACCTCAGTATCTGAGAACGTCTCCGCACCTCAGTATCTGAGAACGTCTCCGGACCTCAGTATCTGAGAACGTCTCCGGACCTCAGTATCTGAGAACGTCTCTGGACCTCAGTATCTGAGAACGTCTCCGCACCTCAGTATCTGAGAACGTCTCCGGACCTCAGTATCTGAGAACGTCTCCGGACCTCAGTATCTGAGAACGTCTCCGGACCTCAGTATCTGAGAACGTCTCCGCACCTCAGTATCTGAGAACGTCTCCGGACCTCAGTATCTGAGAACGTCTCTGGACCTCAGTATCTGAGAACGTCTCCGGACCTCAGTATCTGAGAACGTCTCTGGACCTCAGTATCTGAGAACGTCTCCGGACCTCAGTATCTGAGAACGTCTCCGGACCTCAGTATGTGAGAACGTCTCCGGACCTCAGTATCTGAGAACGTCTCCGCACCTCAGTATGTGAGAACGTCTCTGGACCTCAGTATCTGAGAACGTCTCCGGACCTCAGTATCTGAGAACGTCTCCGCACCTCAGTATGTGAGAACGTCTCCGGACCTCAGTATCTGAGAACGTCTCCGGACCTCAGTATCTGAGAACGTCTCTGGACCTCAGTATCTGAGAACGTCTCTGGACCTCAGTATCTGAGAACGTCTCTGGACCTCAGTATCTGAGAACGTCTCCGGACCTCAGTATGTGAGAACGTCTCCGGACCTCAGTATCTGAGAACGTCTCCGGACCTCAGTATGTGAGAACGTCTCTGGACCTCAGTATCTGAGAACGTCTCTGGACCTCAGTATCTGAGAACGTCTCCGCACCTCAGTATCTGAGAACGTCTCCGGACCTCAGTATCTGAGAACGTCTCCGCACCTCAGTATCTGAGAACGTCTCCGGACCTCAGTATCTGAGAACGTCTCCGCACCTCAGTATCTGAGAACGTCTCCGGACCTCAGTATCTGAGAACGTCTCCGCACCTCAGTATGTGAGAACGTCTCTGGACCTCAGTATCTGAGAACGTCTCCGGACCTCAGTATCTGAGAACGTCTCCGGACCTCAGTATCTGAGAACGTCTCCGGACCTCAGTAGATCTGATAGTTTGTAATAATGTATCAGTGCAGATAGAATGTGTCAGTCTCAGGTTCTGGACTGGATACAATTGTGACAAACCCTCCCCTGTGAAAAGAATGGTATCAACATTCTGGATATTGGCAAAAATTGGGATTAAAATAGGTCACATTTCCAAACTGTGGCGCAATGTACAGTAGATCCCCTCCTTTCTTGGGGGTTAGAACAAGTTCTATTAACTCCCCATTATGTAAAATAGTTGCAAATCAGATGATCTAATCAATCACAAAAATCGGTGTAATGCCCCCTGAGTACAGTGCCCGGAGGGTCCAGTGCAGCCCCTTACCTTGGAGCAGGGGGTCCTGGATTATCCTGACAGCTGAGCCATGTCCTGTGGATTTCCACTTCTGAGATCTGACAAGGTCACTGTAATCAGATCCCTGTATACAGCTGCTGTGATCCAGCCCTGGGCACCTTCTGCAGACTACGCCCCCTTATCTTCCTCCTCCAGGGGCTCCTCGGACTTCTCAGGATTCGGTACAATGAAGGTCTGCAGCCTCCAGCCTCCCAGCCCTGGACTGCACTTTACTCCCCCTCCCTTCTTACACAGAAACTGTCAATAGCTCATGTAGGAGTGTACACAGCTCCTCTGCGGAGAGCTGTCAGCCCAGAGCCAGGGGGGACCCGCAAAAGCCCTGCAGAGAAGGGAAACTCCAGCCTCCTCATACTGACCCGTCCATGCAGAATACCCCCATACTAACCCCAGAGACTATACATAACAAAAACACCCACTTCCCAAATGTTCCAGCACTTTACTAATATACAGCATTTGAATCCAATATTCTACAGTGATTGAATTTGTTTATGATTTTTTCTTGTTGACTTCATAAATGATTTACTTCTCACTGTAACATCACTAGAAGGAAATCCCTAAATATATATACATAATAACATCCTGTTTGTCTGCAGCCACCACTAGGGGGAGCTCCCTGTATACAGAGATACATGATAAGATACTGTCTGCAGCCACCACTAGGGGGAGCTCCCTGTATACAGAGATACATGATAAGATACTGTCTGCAGCCACCACTAGGGGGAGCTCCCTGTATACAGAGATACATGATAAGATCCTGTCTGCAGCCACCACTAGGGGGAGTTCCCTGTATACAGAGATACAAGATAAAATTCTGTCTGCAGCCACCACTAGAGGGAGCTCCCTGTATACAGAGATACATGATAAGATCCTGTCTGCAGCCACCACTAGGGGGAGCTCCCTGTATACAGAGATACATGATAAGATCCTGTCTGCAGCCACCACTAGGGGGAGCTCCCTGTATACAGAGATACATGATAAGATTCTGTCTGCAGCCACCACTAGGGGGAGCTCCCTGTATACAGAGATACATGGTAAGATACTGTCTGCAGCCACCACTAGGGGGAGCTCCCTGTATACAGAGATACATGATAAGATCCTATCTGCAGCCACCACTAGGGGGAGCTCCCTGTATACAGAGATACATGATAAGATCCTGTCTGCAGCCACCACTAGGGGGAGCTCCCTGTATACAGAGATACATGATAAGATCCTGTCTGTAGCCACCACTAGGGGGAGCTCCCTGTATACAGAGATACATGATAAGATCCTGTCTGCAGCCACCACTAGGGGGAGCTCCCTGTATACAGAGATACATGATAAGATCCTGTCTGCAGCCACCACTAGGGGGAGCTCCCTGTATATAGAGATACATGATAAGATCCTGTCTGCAGCCACCACTAGGGGAAGCTCCCTGTATACAGAGATACATGATAAGATCCTGTCTGCAGTCACCACTAGGGGGAGCTCCCTGTATATAGAGATAGATGATAAGATCCTGTCTGCAGCCACCACTAGGGGAAGCTCCCTGTATACAGAGATACATGATAACATCCTGTCTGCAGTCACCACTAGGGGGAGCTCCCTGTATACAGAGATACATAAGATCCTGTCTGCAGTGACCACTAGGGGGAGCTCCCTGTATACAGAGATACATGATAAGATCCTGTCTGCAGTCACCACTAAGGGGAGCTCCCTGTATACAGAGATACATGATAAGATCCTCTCTGCAGCCACCACTAGGGGGAGCTCCCTGTATACAGAGATACATGATAAGATCCTCTCTGCAGCCACCACTAGGGGGAGCTCCCTGTATACAGAGATACATGGTAAGATCCTGTCTGCCTCCACCACTAGGGGGAGCTCCCTGTATCCAGAGATACATGATAAGATCCTGTCTGCAGCCACAAGTAGAGGGAGCTCCCTGTATACAGAGATACATGATAAGATCCTGTCTGCAGCAACCACTAGGGGGAGCTCCCTATACACAGAGATACATGATAAGATTCTATCTGCAGCCGCCACTAGGGGGAGCTCCCTGTATACAGAGATACATGATAAGATCATGTCTGCAGTCACCACTAGGGGGAGCTCCCTGTATACAGAGATACATGATAAGATCCTGTCTGCAGCCACCACTAGGGGGAGCTCCCTGTATACAGAGATACATGATAAGATCATGTCTGCAGTCACCACTAGGGGGAGCTCCCTGTATACAGAGATACATGATAAGATCCTGTCTGCAGTCACCACTAGGGGGAGCTCCCTGTATACAGAGATACATGATAAGATCCTGTCTGCAGCCACCACTAGGGGGAGCTCCCTGTATACAGAGATACATGATAAGATCCTGTCTGCAGCCACCATTAGGGGGAGCTCCCTGTATACAGAGATACATGATAAGATTCTGTCTGCAGCCACCACTAGGGGGATCTCCCTGTATACAGAGATACAAGATAAGATTCTGTCTGCAGCCACCACTAGGGGGAGCTCCCTGTATACAGAGATACATGATAAGATCCTGTCTGCAGCCACCACTAGGGGGAGCTCCCTGTATACAGAGATACATGATAAGATCCTGTCTGCAGCCACCACTAGGGGGAGCTCCCTGTATACAGCGATACATGATAAGATCCTGTCTGCAGCCACCACTAGGGGAGCTCCCTGTATACAGAGATACATGATAAGATCCCGTCTGCAGTCACCACTAGGAGGAGCTCCCTGTATACAGAGATACATGATAAGATCCTGTCTGCAGTCACCACTAGGGGGAGCTCCCTGTATACAGAGATACATGATAAGATCCCGTCTGCAGTCACCACTAGGAGGAGCTCCCTGTATACAGAGATACATGATAAGATCCTGTCTGCAGTCACCACTAGGAGGAGCTCCCTGTATACAGAGATACATGATAAGATTCTGTCTGTAGTCACCACTAGGAGGAGCTCCCTGTATACAGAGATACATGATAAGATCCTGTCTGCAGCCACCACTAGGGGAAGCTCCCTGTATACAGAGATACATGATAAGATCCTGTCTGCAGCCACCAGTAGGGGGAGTTCCCTGTATACAGAGATAAATGATAAGATTCTGTCTGCAGTCACCACTAGGAGGAGCTCCCTGTATACAGAGATACATGATAAGATCCTGTCTGCAGTCACCACTAGGAGGAGCTCCCTGTATACAGAGATACATGATAAGATCCTGTCTGCAGTCACCACTAGGAGGAGCTCCCTGTATACAGAGATACATGATAAGATCCTGTCTGCAGTCACCACTAGGAGGAGCTCCCTGTATACAGAGATACATGATAAGATTCTGTCTGTAGTCACCACTAGGGGAGCTCCCTGTATACAGAGATACATGATAAGATCCCGTCTGCAGCCACCACTAGGGGGAGCTCCCTGTATACAGAGATACATGATAAGATCCTGTCTGCAGCCACCACTAGGGGGAGCTCCCTGTATACAGAGATACATGATAAGATCCTGTCTGCAGCCACCACTAGGGGGAGCTCCCTGTATACAGAGATACATGATAAGATCCTGTCTGCAGTCACCACTAGGAGGAGCTCCCTGTATACAGAGATACATGATAAGATTCTGTCTGTAGTCACCACTAGGAGGAGCTCCCTGTATACAGAGATACATGATAAGATCCTGTCTGCAGCCACCACTAGGGGGAGCTCCCTGTATATTATTATTATTATTATTATTGTTTATTTATAGAGCACCATTGATTCCATGGTGCTGTACATGAGGGGGTTACATACAGAATACATATACACGTTACAATAGACAGACTAGCACAGAGGGAAGAGGGCCCTGCCCTTGCGGGCTTACATCCTAAAGGATTTTGGGGAGGAGACAGTAGGTGGGGTGTAGGTTGGGCGGCAGCTCCGCACGGTGGTTGGGCGGCAGTTCCGCACGGTGGTGGGGCGGCAGCTCCGCACGGTGGTGGGGCGGCAGCTCCGCACGGTGGTGGGGCGGCAGCTCCGCACGGTGGTGGGGCGGCAGCTCCGCACGGTGGTGGGGCGGTGAGGTCATTGTAGATTATAGGCATTTCTGAACAGATGAGTTTTCAGGGTCCGTTTGAAGTTTGCAAGTGTAGTAGATAGTCTGACGTGTTGAGGCAGTGAGTTCCAGGAGACTGGGGATGCTCGGGAGAAGTCTTGGAGTCGGTTGCATGAGGAGCGAATGAGAGAGGAGGATAGAAGGAGATCTTGGGAGGACCGGAGGTTACGTTTTGGAGTGTAGCGAGAGATTAGTTCAGAGATATATGGAGGAGACAGATTATGGATAGCTTTGTAGGTCAGTGTTAGTAATTTGAATTGGATACGGTGGAAGATTGGGAGCCAGTGGAGGGACTTGCAGAGACGAGAAGCGGGGTGGTATTGAGGAGAGAGGTGGATCAGTCGGGCAGCAGAGTTAAGGATGGACTGGAGAGGGGCGAGTGTGTTAGCAGGGAGACCACAGAGGAGGATGTTGCAGTAGTCGATGCGGGAGATTATGAGGGCATGCACTAGCATTTTTGTAGATTGGGGATTGAGGAAAGGGCGGATTCTGGAGATATTTTTGAGTTGAAAACGGCAGGAGGTGGTGAGGGATTGGATGTGCGGTATGAAGGACAGGGCAGAGTCAAAGGTCACTCCGAGGCACCGAACTTTGGGTGCTGGGGAGAGCGTGATGTTATTAATTGTAATGGATAGATCAGGTGGAGAGTGCAGGGGAGATGGAGGAAAGATGATCAGTTCAGTTTTGGCCACATTGAGCTTTAGGAAGCGAGAGGAAAAGAAGGAAGATATAGCAGATAGGCACTCTGGGATTCTGGACAGCAGAGATGTGACATCTGGACCAGAGAGGTAGATCTGAGTGTCATCGGCATATAGGTGGTACTGGAAGCCATGGGACTTTATGAGTTGTCCCAGGCCAAATGTATAGATAGAAAAAAGTAAGGGTCCCAGGACAGAGCCTTGAGGGACGCCAACAGAGAGAGAACGGGATGAAGAGGTTGTGTGGGAATGGGAGACACTAAAAGTGCGGTTGGAGAGGTATGAAGAGATCCAAGAGAGGGCGAGGTCTCTGACACCAAGGGAAGAGAGGATCTGTAGTAGCAGGGAGTGGTCAACAGTGTCAAAGGCTGAGGATAGGTCTAGAAGTAGGAGTACAGAGAAGTGGTTGTTAGCTTTGGCGGTAAGTAAGTCATTTGTGATTTTAGTCAGGGCAGTTTCAGTGGAATGATGTGGACGGAAGCCGGACTGTAGGTTGTCAAAGAGAGCGTTAGAGGAGAGGTGGGAGGAAAGTTTAGCATGGACGTGCTGTTCCAGGAGTTTTGAGGCAAGTGGGAGTAGCGATATGGGTCGATAGCTGGTAGTAGAGGTTGGGTCGAGGGAAGGTTTCTTTAGGATAGGTGTGACTGTTGCATGCTTAAAGGCAGAAGGGAAGGTACCAGTTGTTAGAGAGAGGTTGAAGAGATGGGATAAGGCGGGAATAAGGATAGTGGTGAGGTTGGGGAGGAGGTGGGATGGGATGGGGTCAAGTGCGCATGTAGTGAGGTGCTCTTTTGAGAGAAGATGTGCAAGCTCCCCTTCGGTGATAGTGGGGAGGAAGTTTATGGGGGAGGGGCAGTGGTCTGTTATATGAAGGGGTTGTGGTGGTTCAGCAGAAAAGACTTGTCTGGTTTGGTCGATCTTTTCTTTGAAATATGTGGCAAATTCTTCTGCGGAAATGTGGGAGGTTGGAGGGGGCAGCGGTGGGCGAAGGAGGGAGGTAAAAGTATTAAATAGCTGTTTGGGGTTGTGTGTTAAAGAGGATATGAGGTTTTTGAAGTAATCCTGTTTAGCCGAGGTAAGGGCCAAGCGAAATGTGTGAATTGCATTTTTGAATGTGGTGAAGTCTTCCTGGGAGTGCGTTTTCTTCCACCGCCGCTCTGCGGCTCTAGACACTTGCCGTAGTTTTTTAGTGAGGCTGTTGTGCCAGGGTTGTCTATTGATTCGTCTTGCTCTGCCGTTCACAAGAGGAGCGACTGAATCAATAGCTGATGTGAGAGTGGCGTTGTAGAAAATGGTGGCACTGTTTGTGTCGTGGAGTGAAGATATGGAGGACAGTGGTAGGATAGAGTCAGAAAGGGTGTGTATGTTGATGTGTGCAAGGTTTCTGCGGGGGTGTGATACGTGCTGGACAGGGGGGGCAGGTGAGGAGGACAGGGCTGAAAAGGTAAGCAGATGGTGGTCAGATAAGGGGAGAGGGGAGGTGGTGAGGTTAGATAGAGAGCAGAGACGGGTGAAGATAAGGTCTAGTGTGTGGCCATCTTTGTGGGTGGCAGAGGCGGACAACTGAGTTAGACCAAAAGATGAGGCGAGGGAGAGGAGTTTGGAGGCCGCTGACTGGCGGGTGTCAGTGGGGATGTTGAAGTCACCCATGATGATTGTGGGGATGTCAGCAGAGAGAAAGTGTAGAAGCCAGGCAGAGAACTGGTCGATAAAGGCAGTGGTTGGGCCCGGGGGTCTGTATATGACGGCCACTTGGAGGTTGGAGGGAGAATAGATGCGGACAGAGTGCACTTCAAAGGAAGGCAGGACAAGGGAGGGTAGAGGTGGCATTGGGGTGAAGCTGCAGTTGTTAGAAAGGAGGAGGCCCACTCCTCCACCCTGTCTATTGCCAGGGTGAGGAGTGTGGGTGAAGTGAAGGCCGCCGTAGCACAGCGCAGCAGGGGAGGCAGTGTTGGAGGGTGTCAGCCATGTTTCGGTGAGGGCCAGAAAGGATAGATTGCTAGAGGTAAAGAGGTCGTGAATGAAGTGCAGTTTATTACAGACGGAACGGGCATTCCAGAGCGCTCCAGAGAGAGGGGGCTGCGGAGTGGCAGAGAGGGGAATGGATTTTATGTTGGAGAGGTTGCGGTAGTTACTACTAGATGGGGAGCGATAGGGGGGTGATAAAGAGGAGTGTCTGATCTGTGGGGGTCCAGGATTGGGAGATATGTCACCAGCAGTGAGGAGAGGGAGAGCAGGTGGGAGAAGGAGAGTGGACGGCCTGGTCTGCGCGATACTAGAAGCGATCTGAGGTTTAGGAGCAGGTCAGCAGATGAGGACAGGTGGGGAGGTAAGAGGGAAGGGGAGATGAATATTTGTTTGGAGAGTGCTGGGGTTTGGGGATAGCGAAGGAGAGTGAGGAGGAGTGGAGCAAAGACTGTGAGGGCATAAGTGAACATGGTGTGAATTGGGTTTTCAAGTGGGAATAAGGGGGAAGGAACAAAGTGCAAGTGAAAGACACACAGTTAAAGAGGTAGAATTCACCTTCTGGTCACTTCTGGGACATTTCTGGTATATTTCTGAGCACTTATGAAGCACTTGTAGAAGTACACAGACCAAGGTACACAGACCTAATGCCCTAAGTTTATACCAGTCTCATTACACAAGATGAACAGCAGGTGAGCAAGAGAGAAGGAAGCAGATCAAAGAGTTACACCATGTATGGAAACAACTCACAGGAGAGAAGACAACACATAACTAATTACACAGCAGAGATAGGTCAGTTTAACATACCAATATCAGAAACAGCTTTAAGTGTGAAGACAGAACAGGAGAGCAGATTAGGATCTGTGCAGGAAATTCAGAGGGTCAATTCAATACAATTCAATACAGAGATACATGATAAGATCCTGTCTGCAGCCACCTCTAGGGGGAGCTCCCTGTATACAGAGATGCATGATAAGATCCTGTCTGCAGTCACCACTAGGGGGAGCTCCCTGTACATAGATTTATAGAATAGACATTGAAATTAATGGGGGCTATAAAAATCTGTACACACTGAGCTCCAGTGACGTCCTTTGGGGGCTTGTCTGACAGCAGAGCCCATAATAATGATGTGTTCTTTCTGTGTAATTGCTTCTGGCTTTAAGGCAAAATCTGTAATAAACCCCACTTACATACTATTTATAAAACGTTACTTTGTGTGACCCAAAGCTTTGGTGACTGAGAAAAACATTGAAGGATATTTATATTATTGTAACCACGAGCTGTATACACAGAGCAATTAAATAAATAAAACCGTCACTAATTGTAACGTTGTTTGTTTTTTTCTTTTTTTTAGATGCATTTGGGGAGAAAAGAAAAGTTTTGTTAAGGTTTTGTAAGATGGAGAGTCTGGGATCTGTAGTACTAAGAGACTCATTAGGGCATCTCTGCCTATTCACACCTCCACCCATGCAGGGCTGGCGTCAGCACCCGGCAAACCCGGGCAAATGCCGGGGCCCTGGAGAGCCGGGGGGGCCCACTCGGCCTCGTCAGTTCTCCTGTCCCTTGGCCAGGGCCCATTCGCCTTTACAGTTCTGCTGCCCCAGGCCGAGTTCCGGGGACCGCAGTCCTCGGCAGCAATCTGCGGCGCCGTCACTTTAAGGCGCGCAGACATCCTGGTTTGAATTTCATCTGTGGGCGGAGCTACCGCCTTCTCAGTCCCACAGATGAGGGAGGCGAGCTTCTGTCCGGCGCTGTGTGGGCCCCCTCTCCACCGTGACCTAATCGGGTAAGTGCCCTCCCCGCCTCCCCATTATGGGCCCCAGTGAGCTGCTTCTAACCCCCCAGATGTATGCCCTGCCAATCCCCCCCATCCCTGCCGATGCCGCGGGTGCTGCCGCAGGTGCTGTCCCCGCCGAGCCGCGGGTGCGGGCCCCGCCGAGCCGCGAGTGCGGGCCCCGCCGAGCCGCGGGTGCGGGCCCCACAGAGCAGCAGAGTTGTGTGTGTTTGTCTGTATGTAGCAGAGTTGTATGTGTTTGTATGTAGCAGAGTTGTGTGTTTGTCTGTATGTAGCAGAGTTGTGTGTGTTTGTCTATATGTAGCAGAGTTGTGTGTGTTTTTCTGTATGTAGCAGAGTTGTGTGTGTTTGTCTGTCTGTATGTAGCAGAGTTGTGTGTGTTTGTCTGTTTATAGCAGAGTTGTGTGTGTTTGTCTGTATGTAGCAGAGTTGTATGTGTTTGTATGTAGCAGAGTTGTGTGTTTGTCTGTATGTAGCAGAGTTGTGTGTGTTTGTCTATATGTAGCAGAGTTGTGTGTGTTTTTCTGTATGTAGCAGAGTTGTGTGTGTTTGTCTGTATGTAGCAGAGTTGTGTGTGTTTGTATGTAGCAGAGTTGTATGTGTTTGTATGTAGCAGAGTTGTGTGTTTGTCTGTATGTAGCAGAGTTGTGTTTGTCTGTCTGTATGTAGCAGAGTTGTGTGTGTTTGTCTGTATGTAGCAGAGTTGTGTGTGTTTGTCTGTACGTAGCAGAGTTGTGTGTGTTTGTCTGTTTGTAGCAGAGTTGTGTGTGTTTGTCTGTTTATAGCAGAGTTGTGTGTGATTGTCTGTATGTAGCAGAGTTGTATGTGTTTGTATGTAGCAGAGTTGTGTGTTTGTCTGTATGTAGCAGAGTTGTGTTTGTCAGTCTGTATGTAGCAGAGTTGTGTGTGTTTGTCTGTATGTAGCAGAGTTGTGTGTGTTTGTCTGTCTGTATGTAGCAGAGTTGTGTGTGTTTGTCTGTATGTAGCAGAGTTGTGTGTGTTTGTCTGTATGTAGCAGAGTTGTGTGTGTTTGTCTGTATGTAGCAGAGTTGTGTGTGTTTGTATGTAGCAGAGTTGTGTGTGTTTGTCTGTATGTAGCAGAGTTGTGTGTGTTTGTCTGTATGTAGCAGAGTTGTGTGTGTTTGTCTGTTTGTAGCAGAGTTCTGTGTGTTTGTCTGTTTGTAGCAGAGTTGTGTGTGTTTGTCTGTCTGTATGTAGCAGAGTTGTGTGTGTTTGTATGTAGCAGAGTTGTGTGTTTGTCTGTATGTAGCAGAGTTGTGTTTGTCTGTCTGTATGTAGCAGAGTTTTGTGTGTTTGTCTGTATGTAGCAGAGTTGTGTGTGTTTGTCTGTCTGTATGTAGCAGAGTTGTGTGTGTTTGTCTGTATGCAGCAGACTTGTGTGTGTGTGTGTGTGTGTGTGTGTCTGTATGCAGCAGACTTGTGTGTGTGTGTCTGTATGCAGCAGACTTGTGTGTGTGTGTGTGTGTGTGTGTCTGTCTGTCTGTAAGTGTATATGACTGTATAGATTTGTCTGTTTATATGTATTTTTGTGAGTTTGTCTATAAATATGTATATGTACGTGTTCGTATCGGTGTCTGTGTGTGGATGGGGCCCACTGGGACTCTTCCGCCCGGGGCCCACAAAAACCTGGAGCCGGCCCTACACCCATGGGTGGATCTCATTTTGTTATAATGGAGGCTGTTTGCTTGACACATGGTCAGTGTCCAGAGGCTGCTGTTTCTCTGGTCGGATTCTCTAAGAGAAAGCGGATCCGCTTGTCCCAGGAAGGGGCTATGTCCTGGGTTTCTGTTCCTTGGAAGCCGTTCATGTTATGTTGCTCTAGTGCAAGTGTATGGCGGTTTAATAAACTTGCCGGACATTTAAAGTGACAGTGTTCCTGTTTGCTCCTTCGAGAAGTGAGGTCAAGTGAGTGATTCCACACATTTGGTGGAAGACTGCGGGCAGCAATCCAGAATGCATGTGTAGCAGCTGCAGGGAGCTTTAGCTTGTTGATCGATGGGTCCACAAAGACTTATGGAGCGGAGGAGCAACAGCAGCAGCAGGCCCAAGGTAGATCCGAGGGTAGGTGTCACATTCATCAGACGTGACAATCCCAGAACTTTACCTGGCTCTTCTCGATTGCCCTGGTGCGGTGGCAATTAGGATAATAAAGTGTTAATGACAGCTCACAGCTGCTTCTAAGGCATAGACTAGTAATGGGGATGGTCTATGAGACCCCCATTACTAATCTGTAAGTGAAAAGAAATAAACATCGAGAAAGTCCTTTATTTCAAATAAAATACAAACAAAACTACAATCCCGACTCTGCTTCATAATGAAGTCACAGCATGCAGGCACAGAACATGACCGCACGCTGTGGCTTCAGGCAGAGACTGACTGAGTCGCAGCGATGAGTGGAATCGTCACACAGTTTATTTGCAGTCACAGCTGGAGGTACCCTGTGATCGCAGATAAACTGATCTCAAGGGACCTCATTAAACTCAGTGACCTCACCTCAGGTGAACTGAGTTCACAGACATGCATCTCATAGCAGAAAACCATGTTTTTTTGCCAAGAGATGCAGATTTGGTGCTGAAATGTATACCCTCTTATTTTGATACACAGCCAAGATATGTGCATGGGTATGGAAGGAAGGATAAAGGCATGTTGCTAGTTACGACCGCTGATTTAGAGGCAGACAATTGGAGAAGATGCATTGTGACGACAGAAATCAGCAGAATGAAATCACAGAAAAGGAGACAACCGGGGAAACAGTGTTGGTGTCCTCATAAAATTTCTGAGCATAAAGATGATGATCTGTTGGCAGAGAGCGCTACAGGAGAGGAAACCCTTGAGAGCACAGCATAAGATGAAATCCTGGAGAGTGCAGTAGGAGAGAAAAAACATGCAAAGCGCAGTGGGAGAAGAAATCCTGGAGAGCGCTGTAGAAGTTGAAATGCTGGAGATGAAATCCTGGAGAGCTCAGTAGGAGAAGAAATCCTGAAGAGTGCAGTAGGATGAGAAATCCTGGAGGAGATAAAATCCTGGAGAGCTCAGTAGGGGAGAAATCCTGGAGGAGATGAAATCTTGGAGAGCACAGTAGGACAAGAAATCCGGAAGAGCACAGTAGGAGAAGAAATCCTGGAGAGCAGAATAGGAGGAGAAATACTGGAGGAGATGGAATCCTGGAGAGCACAGTAGAAGAAGAAATCCTGGAGAACGCAGTAGGATGAGAAATCCTGGAGGAGATGAAATCCTGGAGAGCTCAGTAGGAGAAGAAATCCTTGAGAGCGCAGTAGGATGAGAAATCCTGGAGGAGATGAAATCTTGGGGAGCTCAGTAGGAGAAGAAATTCTGGAGGAGATGAAATCCTGGAGCGCTCAGTAGGAGATGAAATCCTGAAGAGTGCAGTAGGATGAGAAATCCTGGAGGAGATAAAATCCTGGAGACCTCAGTAGAAGAAGAAATTCTGGAGGGCACAGTAGGAGACAAAATCATGGAAAGCGAAGTGGGAGAAGAAATCCTGGAGAGCACAGTAGGAGGAGAAATCCTGGAGGAGATGAAATCCTGGAGAGCACAGTAGGACAAGAAATCCTGTAGAGTACAGTAGGAGAAGAAATTCTGGAGAACACAGTAGGAGAAGAAATCCTGGAGGAGATGAAATCCTGGAGAGCACAGTAGGACAAGAAATCCTGTAGAGTACAGTAGGAGAAGAAATTCTGGAGAGCACAGTAGGAGGAGAAATCCTGGAGGAGATGAAATCCTGGAGAGCACAGTAGGACAAGAAATCCTGTAGAGTACAGTAGGAGAAGAAATTCTGGAGAACACAGTAGGAGGAGAAATCCTGGAGGAGATGAAATCCTGGAGAGCACAGTAGGAGAAAAAATCCTGGAGAGCGCAGTAGGAGAAGAAATTCAGGAGGAGATGAAATCCTGGAGAGCTCAGTAGGAGAAGAGATTCGGGAGGAGATGAAATCCTGGAGAGCCCAGTAGGAGAAGAAATCCTGAAGAGTGCAGTAGGATGAGAAATCCTGGAGGAGATAAAATCCTGGAGAGCTCAGTAGGAGATGAAATTCTGGAGGGCACAGTAGGAGACAAAATCATGGAAAGCGCAGTGGGAGAAGAAATCCTGGAGAGCACTATAGGAGTTGCAATCCTGAAGGAAATTAAATCCCAGAGAGTGCAGCATAAGATGAAATCCAGGAACGCACAGTAAGAGAAGAAATCCTGGAGAGCGCTATAGGAGAAGAAATCCTGGAGAGCGGTATAGGAGAAGAAATCTTGGACGAGATGAAATCCTGGAGGACACAGTAGGAGCAGGAATCCTGGAGAGCACTGGTGGAGGAGAAATCCACGAAGGTCACGGTGAGCAGACCGTGTATCGACCGGTGTGGGGTGATTGACAATGGAAACTGCACTAAACCACGGGAAGTAAAAAGAGTACTACGGTGAGGGGTATGACACCCTGGCAGAAAAAGGAGAGAAATCTGAAAAAGAAAATATTGAGAACTCTGGAAAACCTGAGGCTGAGAAGATGGAGTGTGAGAAATCTGACGCTCCCGAGACCCAACAGGAAGCTGAAGCTGCAGAACTGGAAAATGCCAATGAAGAAGTAAACACTGAACCAGAGGTTTCATCAGAAGCTGAGATCTCGATTGAACCTGCTGCTAAGGAACTGTCCGATGGAAGTGAAGGAGAACAAATCCATACCGTAACCTGTCGTGGTTCCAACATGAAGGATCCGATCGTAGAGCTGCGTGGCTCTGACGGAGTTTGTTACAAGAGTCATCAACAATGTTTTCAAAGCCTTGAGAGAAGCTTGTGCCAGTGAAAAGGATTCAACAAAGCCATAGGAGCGCACTGCGCACCCTTGGAAATAACGTTCAGAAAGCCAGGAAGATTCCGAGTATCTCAGCTATCAAATTTGATGAAGATATGGGAACATTTTGAATTTATGGAGAAAGAGCAGAGCTGGTGAAGAGAGCTCGAACGTTATTGGAATTTGTTGAAGACTTCAACCAGGTGCCAAGAACGGAGGTCAAGAAAGTTTATTGGGAAGAATGGAGAAGTCATCCAGGAGCTTATAGACAAAGCTGGATTTGTGGGAATTGAGATTGATAATGAAGCCAGAATTTCCCGTGGAGGTGATACAGTTCCATTTGATATTGAAGGAACGAGGGAAAGTATTGGAAATGTATGGACTCTTCTAGACTATCATGTTGCATATCTGGAAGACGTAGAGCAATTAAGTCTGGAAGGACTGAAGATTGAGGAACAACTTTGTCATCAAGTTGGTATGAGTTGGCAATCTCCTTCAGGCTGGGACACAAAGAAAGAAGAGGATGTCCCACCTGATCAATATATAGCCTCGTTTGTCCAGGGAAGCAGTCCATACAGTGGAAGGAGGCGAAGTCATAGAGGACCCAAGTAGACATTGCGCTGTGGTACAACAGCTGAACGTTCCAAATCTTTTGAAATTAAATCTGGAAGTAGGGGTGAAGTTATTGACACGTTTCCAGCTGGAGATGGTGATATGAATATTCACCGACAGAGAGACAGACAAAGACATTCTGGAAGAAGACGTAATTGTCACGATGACTGTGGGATAGTGAAGAACTGTGGCTTATAAGCTGTCCTTCAAGCTAGGAGACCCTATGCTATTGTGACACCCTGGCCGGGCCAGGTAGTCACAGATAGCGCCTCGCATTACACCAGTCCCTCATAGGTAACACACAGCCAAACATTACACCCTAGTCACCTCCCTCAGGGCTTGATGGACACACCAGAGGGCGGAACCAGGCGGTTAGAAGACGCCCACCAAGGAGTCTCAGACAGCCTGAGGCGGGAAAGTAGCAACACAAAAGTGTCAGAGTTCAAGTTGGAGAGATGTGTGGGCTGGAGCTGTGTGCAGCTCCAGCGGAGGAGAGAATCCAAATTGGACAGGTGCCAGGGTAGTAGCCCTCGTGCAAAGGGCTCCTCAGACGACCACAAGCCGGGAGCGGACTCCTGAAGTTGCAAGCGCAGGTAGTCTACCATCACAAACAGGTGCAGGAGAAAGGCAGAGACCACCAACCGGGTGGGGGACCAGACTGCAGCCGGCTGCGAGCACCGACCACCATCACCTTGGTTTACCAGAGACTCGTGTGTTTACTAATAGTGAGTACATCAATGCCCTCCGGCTGCCCATCTCCCTGCACCGCCCAACTTCCCCAACGGGTCCCGGGGCCACCATCCCTACCCACGGAGGGGTTAACAACTTGCTGCGCAACATCTCCCCCGGGTGCCCCATAACTGCAGCGGTGGTGTCCACCTTCACCACATCCCGTGGGTGGCGTCACGAAGTTAACACGGCTCCGGCCGTACATCCACGTCCCCAAACCACAAACCCCCTTTTGATCGAAGTGACCAAAGGACTCCCGGGTCCGGAGACCCTTGAGCCACCCACTGAAGGTCCGGACCCAAGCGGCTCGGCTGCCGAGCACGGGGCGGTACTCTATCTCTAATCTCAGGGATACTCCTGATGATGGAGAAGCCTGAGTCTCCTTCCTAGCCCTGCTCCTGACCAGTCCTGATCTGATTCCCCTTCTGCCCCCAGGGACGATGGGACACGGGTGTAATGAAAAACACAGATAAAGACAGACAAGGGAAAACCAAAACTCTGTCACACACACGCACACACAAAGGTAAAGACAAGAAGAGATTCAGGAGGAAAAACAAGAGCAGGAAGGAAGCAACAAAACAACAGGGGTAAACTCCACAACTGCTCCAAGCAATGAGCTCAACATTCACCAGAGAGTCTGGGGCACCACACCTGCCAGACCAACATAGAATAATTAACTATAGCTGGCATGGATGGAAGTATTTGTGGCGCCCCTGACCTGGTCAGGCGCCACTGAGTATTGCACCCATGTCTGGGTTAGTACAAACAGGTATTCCCAAAGGCTGACTAGGGTGTGGACACACAAACATGTAGTAACCAGGACACACACACACAGCTTAGAGGGGACCGCTGAGCAGACCCAGGGAGGGAGCGTGGCCCTCGCTTCCCAGCTAAAGGTGGGTGGTGGAACTGGGAGCTGAGGAGTTGTGCAGTGGCAGTCAGAGGAGCAGGAGTGGAGCAGCCGAGTCTGGAGGTATAGAGCTGAAGAGCAGGACACTAGCCAGACCCTGCACCTGTAGTGGCTGCTGGCGGGGGGGAGAGGCTACCCTGTGGTGCCGCCTGAAATCCACCTAGTGAAGAGGTGGCTGAATAAGGGGACTACCGGTAGACCAGCCCGCACGGGGAAACAGGTCCCTAGAGCAGGAAGCCATTTACTCAGCCTGCTAAACCTGCTGGTGAGGGTGCTGGATGCACCTCACCGAACCACACAGAGTCCGCAGCATCAGCAGCAACGAGGGGGCCCATAAGGAGGACTGAGCCTGGAGCCATCTTAACCTTGGTCCACGCTGCCAGCAAACGGGCCAGAAAGGGGAGAACGACAGTAGCAACTTCCCTGGGTGATCCCCGCAATACTACTAAGTCAGGGGTCACCCCAAACAAGAAGGGCTAGGAAGGCGAGTCAGCAGTCACCCCTGGATCAGCCTAAAGGATACCTGGTTCCACCTGGTTCATCATAGCATCGCCCGGGTTGTCTCACGTTACCACCAGAAAAGTGAGTAAAAACCCTGAAAGACATTGCTGCCTGTGTTTGAGTTCGTCTGCGACCTGTGGTACTACACACTTACACTGGGCTCTGGGGCCAGCCTCACTCTCGGGCGGCCACAACAACTAACTGCATCTACCATCAGCCCCAGGGGGCTCCCTAAATTGCAGTTCAGGTCACCCCTGACCGCAATTACCGAGAGTGGCGTCACGATTCCTATTATAGTTAACCTGACCTGCCTGTTGTCGGCAGAATCCCATCACGTGGAGTCCCTGAAAACCCTAAGGCGACCTGAAAGTAATGTGGGGCTCCACATATTCAACCAGTATAAATAGAAGGGGAGCAGATGTCATAGGTCTCCCCACAACATGTCATTAAAGGAGAAGGCAGACTAGCAAAGATTAACTCTTGCTAACCTGCCTATGTATCAGCAGATTGACATCTGAGTCTGCCTGTGTTGATCCCAGAGTCCAGTGAATTCATTGGGCGCAGTGACAGATTCTGCAATCTGAAAAGCGCCAAACGCCGCCATGACAGTTGGCGATTTTTGTGCAAAACTCCATGTGACAATAGTCGATCTTCAAAACGAGAATGTAGAGGATCTAAAAGTGTAAACCTTATGAAAGCTCAAAGCTGAAGGATCCAGATAGTAGCTCCTGTAGAGTACTGGATAAGGCCAGACAGTACATTCTAGTGTAAGGGAATCTCACTACCGTACTAACCATAGGTGGCCATCATGGAGGTGGAGGTCTGACAGTGGTGCTTACCAAAGGGTTTGGTGACAGAGACAGACTGTGTCTCAGGGGTTGATACAGAAGACTCTCTGGTCTGGTTGTGAAAGGTGCCAAGCCCAACGACTTTAGGTAGATGGGGGTATGTAAGATGGTGAGTCTGGGACCTGTAGTACTAAGAGGCTCAAAGGGATGTGTCTGCCTATTCACATACCTCCACCCATGAGTGTGTGCCATTGTGTTATAATGGTGTCTGTTTGACACATGGTCAGTGTCCAGAGGTTGCAGTTCCTCTGGTAGGATTCTCTGAGAGAAAGGGGATCCGCTTGTCCTGACTAGTGTTGAGCGGACCCGAACTGTAAAAATCCGGATCCGCGCGGTTTCAGCGGTAGATCCGGGATTCCGGGTGCACAGTCCGGATTCGGCTTTTTTTTCTCTCTCTCTCTTTTCTCTCTCTCTTCTCTCTCTCTCTTTCTCTCCCTCTCTTTTCTCTCTCTCTTCTCTCTATCCTCTCTCTCTCCTCTCTCTTCTCTCTCTCTTTTCTCTCTTCTCTCTCTTCTCTCTCTCTTTCTCTCCCTCTCTTTTCTCTCTCTCTTCTCTCTCTCCTCTCTCTCTCTTCTCTCTCTCTCTTTTCTCTCTCTTCTCTCTCTCTTCTCTTTCTCTCTTTATCTCTCTCTTCTCTCTCTCTTCTCTCTCTCTCTTCTCTCCCTCTCTTTTCTCTCTCTTCTCTCTCTCTCCTCTCTCTCTTCTCTTCTCTTTCTCTCTTTATCTCTCTCTCTTTTCTCTCTCTTCTCTCTCTTTATCTCTCTCTTCTCTCTCTCTTCTCTCTCTCTTCTCTCTCTTTTTTCTCTCTCTTTTCTCTCTCTTTTCTCTCTCTCTCTCTTCTCTCTCTTCTCTCTCTTCTTTCTCTCTCTCGTCCCGGATTCCGCTCCCCATTGACTTATATGTGCTTATATGGATCAGATCCGGACTTCTTTGTCAACCCGCCACTGATCCGCCGGACCCGGATTATTAGCAATCCGCTCAACTCTAGTCCTGACCAGTAAGGGACTGTACCCTGGGTTTGGGTTCCTTGGAAGCCACAAGAAGGCTCATGTTATGCTGCTATAATGCAAGTTTATGGCGGTTTAATAAATTTGCTGGACATTTAAAGTGACAGTGTTCTTGTTTGCTACCTTGAAAAGTAAGCACATGCGAGTGATTTCTCCACAGTTTCATACTTTTTCAAAAAACATAAAAACATTTTTTATCTGGAAACTGTCCCAAATTGTAAATGAATTTATGAATATGAACATTGGAAATATTTAAAATAGCACTGATCAATCTCCGACATTGAAGTGAGTGATAAGACAGTGGAAAATTCGCAGGTTGCTGCTGATTTCTCCAGGAATTCCTGCTATCTGCCCTATTTTCCATTTCAGCTGTGTCAGATATTAAAAAAATAAATTTTTCCCTCTTATCGCCCCACGTGTGGAATGCAAACACGTGAATGCACTGAGGCCGCAGGATCATATTTTGCAGCTTTGGGCTGATTAAAAAATATATAAAATCTATTCTTTTTTATATACATTTTGGTTCAGCAGTGTTGTGATTGCTGGAGACAAAATGCGTGGAGTCAAATATAAGTAACATGACCACTTTAAATCTGACTCTGAAAAGCATAATCATCAGTGACGAGCGAGCAATAAAGTGCTTGTTACTCTAATTAAGTGGATTCGATGCTCCTTCCCACTTTATTCAAGTAACTGTGAAGCCCCGCAGGTGTTGTGTCGGTGCATACCTTCAGGGACTCCACGTAGCTGGTACTGGTCACAGGTAGGGAATCTTCGGTTTTGATCGTGACGCCACTCTCAGTATTGCGGTCAGTGGGGACCGCCACTGCAGGTTAGGGGACGCCTGGGGCTGATGGTGGGTGCAGTCGGATATAGTAGCCTCCTGAGAGTGAGGCAAGCCCCAGGGCCCGGTGTGGGTTTGTAGTACCACAAGTCGCAGAATGACTCAAACACAGTCTAAAAGTCTTTCAATGTGTTTACTCACTGTTGGGGGGGTCACGGTGAGATGCCCGGGCGACACTGTGATAACCAGGTGGAACCAGGAATTCCAGGAGGCCGTTCCGAGGGTAGCTGTCCACTCGCCTTCCTTGCACTCTTTCTGTTTTAGGAGGGTCCTTTGCTTGAAGCGTGGTAGGACCCCTCCAGGGAAGCTGCTACCACCCTGCTCCCCTCTCTCTGGCTCGTCTGCCGGCAGCGTGGCCTTGGTGGGATGGCTTCTGGCCCTGTCCCCTTATGGGCCTGCTGATTGCTGCTTGGCCCGAGCGCTGCGTAGTAGTGGTGAGGGCATGGAGTATCCCCACCTGTAGATTGAGCAGCTCTGACTGGTTTGCTGCCTGTACTGGGGATCTAGTTCCCCTTGGGTGCTCGGATACCGGGATCTCCGTACTCAGCCACCCCTCTCTCTCTGGATGCTTTTCAGGCCGACCCACGGTACTCCGTTCTCCTCCGTTTTCAGCTACAGCACTCCTCAGGACCTGTCTGCACGAGAGCTTCTCTGCTCCCCTCCACACACTTCAACTTCTTCCTCTAGACTCCTCTCACTTCCTCTCTCTCTCTGCCCTGCTTCCTAGCAACCAGCCCCTGAACACACCCCTAGCTGGGAATTGAAAGTTAACCCCTTCTGGCTACCCAAGGGTCCCCTCTGGTGGTGTGGGAGGCCTGATCACTATATGTTTGTGTGTGCGCCTCATCCTGGCCTTTGGATATTACCTGGAAGCATTGCTCCCGCATGGGTGCAATACTCTGTGGTGCCTGACCAGGTCAGGGGCGCCACATTCCCCCTTAGTTATCATCAGCACGTCCTCGGGCTGCAAAGACAAGAGAAAGAAAAAAGGTAAATACAAATTTTTCCCACACAGGGGCAATTATTTACATTTAAACATGCCAGGTACCATTCCACCACCAACCACCCACATGTCCGAACCTCACCCAAAAACCTCCAGGAGGTAGGTCGCCGGTCCTTTTGGTGACCAGGTCTGGGCCATCACATTCCCCAGACCTTTCCTCCAATCTTCCTCTCCTGAGGAGAGTGGTGTAAGGTAGGCCCCATAAACAGGCGTACCCGCTTCCGAGTGTTGGAGGGCAGGCCCCATAAACAGGCGTGCCCCCTTGTTGGTGCAGAGCCATGCCCCCTAACAGGCAGACTCTGTGGTTGATACCAAGAAGGCAACTTTGTACAATGCAAAAGTTTGTGGTTAAAGCCAGTTCATAACCAGTGGTCTAACATTTTAAGGAGGTCTCACAATAGTCCTTGTGGGCACATTTCGCTTAAACGTTACTTAACTATAACAGGTTAAACATTACATTTCATACCGTCACTTTCAACTAAACTGTACTTTGTCTATAGCGTAATGGGAGCTGACCAAAGTTGCTGCGGGTTGATCTACGCAGTACTATGCTGTCATCTGTCTGAGGTTGTGTCCTCCCACCCGATGTATGTGTCTCAATGTGAATAATGGGTGTACTGGGTATTGATACCAATGCGTGGTTTTCTGCTTCAGCTACATTTGGCACTTCTAGGTTCTGAACAGGCTCTTCTGGGTCTCTTACTTCTCTAGATTGAGTGAATGTAATGACTGGAATAACAACGGCTCCATTGTATTGAGGCCAACTTGCTGGAAAATCTCCAAGCGCAGTATGGATCATCCTTTCTTTTGGTCCTTGAACTGGCAAAAGGTTGGGAATTTCTTCAGGGATTCTTAGTTGTTCAGGACATTTCTTTAAGCGATCTCTAGAAACGACAGCTGTTGTTTTTCCTCCATCTTTGCTGATAAGGCATGTCTTTTCATTGCTAAGCGTTGATGGTAATACGGTGTAGGGTTCTTCTTCCCAATGATTGTCAAGTTTATGACGCCTTCTCTTTCCTTTGAGAACTATGTCTCCTGGCATCAAAGGAACAGCAGGTGCTTTTCGATTGTAGGCCTTTTCTTGTTTCTCACGCTGCTGAGTCAGGCTTCGCTCCACACACTCTTGTACTTTCTTGTATTGGGCTTGGCGGTTGGAATCCCAATCAGCACCTTGTAGATGGTCTTCAGGGGTCTCAACTCCCATTTCCAGATCTACTGGCAATCTCCCTGGTCTGGCCCTCATCAGGTATGCCGGTGTGCAGTTCGTGGAACTCACAGGGATGTTGTTATACATGTCCACTAGATCGGGCAGTTTTTCCGGCCACTGACTTCGTTCTTCTAGTGGGAGCGTCTTCAGAAGGTCGAGAATGATGTGGTTCATCTTCTCACACATGCCATTGGTCTGAGGATGGTAAGGCGTAGTACGGATCTTCTGGCAGCCGTATAGGTTACAAAACTCCTTAAACACTTCAGCTTCAAAGGCTGGTCCTTGGTCAGTGAGCACTTGATCTGGATAGCCATGTGGTCGACAGAAGTGTGTCTGGAAAGCTTTGGCTGCAGTTTGACCTGTCAAGTCCTTGACTGGTACTACCACCAGGAATCTGGAGTAGTGGTCAACCATAGTGAGAGCGTAGTTGTAGCCTTGTCTGCTGGGTGCCAACTTTACATGGTCCAGGGCCACGATCTCCAGGGGCCGTTTAGTTTGGATTGGCTGGAGTGGTGCTCTCTGGCTGGGCTGGTCTTTTCTTCTAAGATTGCAGGGCCCGCAGTTTCGACACCACTTCTCTAGGGCAGATCTCATGCCCACCCAGTAGAATCTTACTTTAAGTAGGGCCTCCAGTTTCTTCCAACCAAAGTGGCCTGCACCATTGTGATAGGCTTCTAGCACCATCCTCGTATCCTTCTGTGGTACAATCACTTGCCACACCTTCTCATGCGTCCTCGGGTCAATGATGCTCCTGTAAAGTTTGTCTTGATAGATGAATAATCGACCCCTCTCCTTCCATAGGTACTGTGCCTCAGGTGGGGCTCCTTTGTCAAGGCTGGCGCCAGGCTGGCTGATCAGTTTCTTTACCAAGCCTACCGCTGGATCATTTTCCTGGGTCTCCTTCCAGTTGTAGTGAGGTAGTGGGTTCAGGGTCACCTCTTGGCGGTTGGCACGCGACTGCCGACACTGTTTTGCTCCATGGCGATGGAACGCTGGCAGCTCAATCTCTTCAAGATCATCTTCATCTTCTCCCTCGTCTGCTAGGTGAGGCATCCTGGACAGAGCATCTGCATTGCCGTTCTTGCGGCCAGCTCGATACTTGACAGTAAAGTCATAATTCGCCAGTCGGGCTACCCAACGCTGCTCCATGGCACCCAATTTAGCAGTATCCAAGTGGGTCAGGGGGTTGTTGTCCGTGAAGACAGTGAATTTGGTGGCTGCCAGGTAGTGCTTGAACCGCTCTGTGATAGCCCATACCATGGCCAGGAACTCTAGCTTGAATGAGCTATAATTCTCTGGGTTTCTTTCGGTAGGCCTGAGCTTCCTGCTGGCGTAAGCAATCACACGCTCTTTGCCTCCCTGCACCTGTGAAAGCACTGCTCCCAGTCCCACATTACTGGCATCTGTGTACAGTACGAATGGCAGACCATAGTCAGGATAGGCTAGGATCTCTTCACCCGTCAAGGCCCCTTTCATTTGTCTGAAGGAGTGTTCTTCTGCTTCTCCCCAGTGAAATGGCGGGCCGGTGATCTTTCCTTTCTTCTTTGGGTGGCCTACCAGGAGCTCTTGCAAAGGCGCTGCCATTTTCGTGTAGCCCTTGATGAACCTTCTGTAGTAGCCTACCAAGCCAAGGAACTGACGTACCTCCCGGACGGTAGTAGGTGTGGGCCATTCCTGGATGACTGTGACCTTCTCTGGGTCCGGTGCTACTCCTTCTGCACTGACCACGTGACCTAGGTACTGGACCTTTGGCTTCAGTAGATGGCACTTGGATGGTTTCAGCTTCATTCCATATCGGGATAGTGCTTCTAAGACTTCAGCCAGGTGTTTCAGGTGGTCCTCATAGGTCTTGGAGTACACGATGACATCATCCAGGTAGAGCAGGACGGTTTCAAAGTTGAGGTGCCCTAGGCAGCATTCCATAAGCCTCTGGAAGGTCCCGGGGGCATTGCAGAGTCCAAATGGCATGCTGTTGAACTCACAGAGGCCCATTGGGGTGGTGAAGGCCGTCTTCTCCCGATCTTCTTCTGCTACAGATACTTGCCAGTAGCCACTAGTAAGATCTAGGGTAGAAAAGTAGTTAGAGGCTTTCAAGGCAGCGAGGGATTCCTCTATCCTTGGCAAAGGGTAGGCATCCTTGTGTGTTATCTGATTTATCCGTCTGTAATCCACACACATCCTCATCGTGCCATCCTTCTTTCTTACCAGGACCAGAGGAGCTGCCCAGGGGCTACAACTGTCCCTTATGACGCCTGCCTCCTTCATGTCCTTCAGCATGTCCTTTGTACGCTGGTAATGGGCTGGTGGAATAGGCCTATGTCTTTCCTTAATGGGAGGGTGACTGCCTGTGGGTATGTGATGTTGCACCCCCTTGATCCTACCGAAGTCTAGTGGGTTCTTACTAAAGACCTGCTCATATTCCTGCACGACCCTGTAAACCCCATGTTTCTGGTAGTCGGGTGTAGAGTCAGTCCCCACGTGTAGTTTCTGGCACCAGTCCTCTAACTGCTTTTGGGAGGTCTCGTCCTCTGTTGAGTCAGCTTGTGTCAGGGGACCTACAGGTGTTATGGCGTCATCTGAGCATGTAAACAGTTTGGCTATGGTAGCGTACCTTGGTAGTCTGGCTTCCTCCTCCCCACAGTTCAACACTCGTACAGGCACTCGTCCCTTGTGTACATCAACTACCCCCCTGGCTACCAGAATCGTGGGCCAGTGGTCTGAATGAGTGGGCTCTAGTACAGCCTGGTAATCTTGTCCTCTGAGACCTACCGCTGCTCTACACCACATCATCATTTCACTCCGTGGGGGTATCACAATGGGGTTAGCATCCATCACCCGTACACTACCAATCTCACCGCCAGTCTGTTTTACCTGTTGCTTCCTCAGAATGATTCGGATCTCCTTTTGCAAGGCTCTTTGCGACCTGCCGTCAGCACCTTCAACAATCTGGTGAAGCAACAACAACACTTCCCCTAGGCAATTTTCTATGACATTAGTACCTAAAATCATTTGCGGGTTCCTTTCTCTAACATCAGTGTCCACAACAATCAGTCCTTGTCCCTTCATTTCTTGCCTTCCCACCTTTATGGTTACCTCTTTGACCCCGATCTGGTCTATAGGTTGTCCGTTGGCAGCATAGATGGTGAGGGAGGGGTCCGGTGGTCGGAGATCGTCGTCCGACCAAAACCTCCGATAAAGGACATACGGGATCGTGGTGACCTGAGAGCCGGTGTCTAATAATGCCGGGGTAGGGATCCCGTCCAAGACGATGGACAGGACAGGACGTCCACCCACGTACTGACCATAGCAGCGACTTGGGCCTGATCTTCTTAATCCTGAGGACTGGCCCTCGGCCCCAGGTTTGACTCGTTTAAAGGACAGGCCCTTGCATAGTGACCTGCCTTCTGGCAACGACGACAGATGGGTTGTCCAGCTGAGTCATAGCGATCACTGCTCCTGCCTCGAGTTGGGGGACCCCTTCTCCTCCGCATCCAAGGGACGTCCTCTGGGTTGTCGGCTAGCAGGATCTGATGAGGGACTTTGGTCTCTGAGGGCAACTGCATTGCTTTCAGGATTTGTGCGACGTCCTTAGTGAGCTGCTGCACTTGGGAGGATAGCGTACTTATGGTCTCTGCTGGCGCGTTGAGTCCTTTTGCAGTCATCAGGGCCTGCGTGGAGGATTCCACTCCTGCAGCCGTGGAACTGGCAGGGTCTGTGTCCACAGGGGGTTGGAGTGCTTTCACTGCCCGGTCTTTCAGAATGGCAAAGTCCACGTCGGGGTGTTCTAGGGACCACAGCTTCATCTGCTTCCCATCCTCAGGAGAGCGCAGGCCCCGCAGGAATTGTTCCTTCATCATCCGGTTTCCTTCCTGGTCACTGACAGGGTCCACCAGCTTGAGAGCCCGTAGTGCAGCCTGCAGCCTGAGGGCATAGTCTCTTATACTATCTTGGGGCTTCTGACGGCAGTGATAGAAGTCCGTTCTCAGCTCTCCCTCCGTGCGGTGTTCAAAAGCAGCTGCTAGTTTGGCAAAGATGGTCTCAACAGAGCTCCGGTCATCATTGGCCCAGGACTCAGCTTCCAATTCTGCTGCTCCAGTCAATTGTCCCAGCACCACAGCGGCCCTCTGTTTACCAGTCATCGCGTGCATGTCTAGCAGGGTGTTGATCTTTTTCTTAAACCCGGTCAGCGTGTCTAATTTACCGGCGTATTGAGGCAGCCATTGCGCCCCTGGGGCATACAACAAGGACACTGGCATTATGGGGGCGACTTCGGCCGGCGCAGCTGCGACCGCGGCACCGGCACCAGGCGCTGCGGCGTCCAGCGCGACAGGGGCTGGCATCGCTTGGGCTGCGTCGCCCTGACCAGGGGCATTACCTCCTGCAGCGTCCATTTTTCTTCAGAAATCTGCGCGCTCCCTCTCCACTTCCGGGGTCAGTACGCTCTCTGAATTGTGGGGATTCTGGGGCGGCCACACCTCTTCGTGGGCGGTGCTCTTCTCCCTCGCGCGGGCTGCAGCGCGCGCTTTTGAAGATGGCAATATGGCGGCGGTTCAATTTTTGCGGTCGGACCTCTGAGGCACACGGTCACCTGTCTGAACAGGTCTAGTCCTTATCCTGTTCGTGACGCCAGATGTGAAGCCCCACAGGTGTTGTATCGGTGCATACCTTCAGGGACTCCACGTAGCTGGTACTGGTCACAGGTAGGGAATCTTCGGTTTTGATCGTGACGCCACTCTCAGTATTGCGGTCAGTGGGGACCGCCACTGCAGGTTAGGGGACGCCTGGGGCTGATGGTGGGTGCAGTCGGATATAGTAGCCTCCTGAGAGTGAGGCAAGCCCCAGGGCCCGGTGTGGGTTTGTAGTACCACAAGTCGCAGAATGACTCAAACACAGTCTAAAAGTCTTTCAATGTGTTTACTCACTGTTGGGGGGGTCACGGTGAGATGCCCGGGCGACACTGTGATAACCAGGTGGAACCAGGAATTCCAGGAGGCCGTTCCGAGGGTAGCTGTCCACTCGCCTTCCTTGCACTCTTTCTGTTTTATGAGGGTCCTTTGCTTGAAGCGTGGTAGGACCCCTCCAGGGAAGCTGCTACCACCCTGCTCCCCTCTCTCTGGCTCGTCTGCCGGCAGCGTGGCCTTGGTGGGATGGCTTCTGGCCCTGTCCCCTTATGGGCCTGCTGATTGCTGCTTGGCCCGAGCGCTGCGTAGTAGTGGTGAGGGCATGGAGTATCCCCACCTGTAGATTGAGCAGCTCTGACTGGTTTGCTGCCTGTACTGGGGATCTAGTTCCCCTTGGGTGCTCGGATACCGGGATCTCCGTACTCAGCCACCCCTCTCTCTCTGGATGCTTTTCAGGCCGACCCACGGTACTCCGTTCTCCTCCGTTTTCAGCTACAGCACTCCTCAGGACCTGTCTGCACGAGAGCTTCTCTGCTCCCCTCCACACACTTCAACTTCTTCCTCTAGACTCCTCTCACTTCCTCTCTCTCTCTGCCCTGCTTCCTAGCAACCAGCCCCTGAACACACCCCTAGCTGGGAATTGAAAGTTAACCCCTTCTGGCTACCCAAGGGTCCCCTCTGGTGGTGTGGGAGGCCTGATCACTATATGTTTGTGTGTGCGCCTCATCCTGGCCTTTGGATATTACCTGGAAGCATTGCTCCCGCATGGGTGCAATACTCTGTGGTGCCTGACCAGGTCAGGGGCGCCACATAACAAGTATAAAAAAAAGTCTATGGGAAAGTCAAGCATTTTTCTGGCAGACCCCACTAGAGGTACAGGAGAATGGAAAAATGCATGGGGAAGACGCCTGGAAGCATCTCTGGACTCCCAAGTCACTGCTGGGTGGGAAGTAAAAAATGTAATCATTAAAAAGAAAAAGCATGGGATCCCCCCATTTTTGATAACTAGTGATGGTAAAGTAGACAACTGTGAGCTGATATTTTCAGGCAGGGGACGCCCATGAATATTGGGCCCTTCCCAGCCTAGAAATAGCAACCCGCAGCCTCCCAAGAATTGGCACATCACATTAAATGTGCCAGTTATCTAACTTTGCCCTGGCTTTCCAGAATGACCGGATGCTGTGGTAATATATTTGGGGGTTGATGTCAGCTGTGTAATTCCAGCTGGCATCTAGCCCAGGGGCTAGTAATGGAGAAGCGTCTTATCAGACACTTACATTACTAACCCAAACACACACGCAGGAAAAAAGTGTATTTGAATAAAGAAAGACTGCCCCACACTTTCCCCCATTCACTGATTTATTAAAAAAACAAACAAAAGTGAAGCTCCGACGTAATGCATGGTATAGTGGTCCAACGATGTCCCCCAAATCTGTAATCCAACCTATGGAGCCTCACTCAGAGAACAAAGCTCCGTAGATCACTCTGGGTCAGTGCCAGAACCAGAATTTCTCACACTCAGTGACATCACTGGGTTACTGAAATCACCACCTCTGAGAAACTCTGGGTCTTTCACTGACCGGAAGTGACCTTAGGAGCCTCCTTCTGAGAACAAGCCTGCATAGGTTGGAGTATGAAATCGGGGGACGTCGTGGGACTACTACACAATGGATTATGTCGGATTTCCATGTTTTGTTTTTTTTTTAAATAAATTGGTGAACGAGGGATAGTATGGGGGAGTCATTTTTCAAATAAACTACTTTTTCCTGTAGCGCTGTGACTGCGCATCTGAATGTCGGGCACTTCTGGTCATGCGCAGTGTGATGTTGGGTGTACGCGTCCCGGCTTCAGAGAGGTCTGCCGCGCATAACTGGAAGTGCCGGGTATTCAGAAGCGCTGTCACAGCAAACACATGTACGCGTGGCATTGCAGGTTCTGCACTCACTATACATTGTGATGGGATTGCTCACTTAGCTTGCCTCTTGGAGGCAACCACAGGAACATTTTCATTTAAAAGAAGTCCGGAAGGTTTATTTACATGCACATAAACCTCTCGAGGAACACAATACAAAGACTCTTCCGGCTTAAAGGAACTTACACAATTTTCAAGTCCATTTAACCTGTGACACGCCCGCTCAGGTTTGGATACCACTTCTCCACAGAAATATCCCAGTGGACAGTCGAGTCTACTGTCTGGTCTGACTGTGGGCCATCATGTACACTATAGGGGCTATTGTTTGGGCCTTTTAGCAATGAGCTGACTGAAGACTTGCCAATTCTAGATCCTCCGCATCCTTGCTGTGCAGATCTACTATGGTCACTTCTTCCAGGACGTCTTCGGCTGTCTCTCTGTCCCAAATTTTCCTATCACCGTCCAAAGCTAGAGACCAGTCACTCAATCCATCCTTTCTTTCGGACTACATTTCAGAGGGCTTGGACATTTCAGTCTGTCCTATAGACCGATGTATAATTAGGCCCTCTATAACCTTGGCTCTTTTCTCTAAGGCCTTCTTCCCTCACAGATGAGGCAACCCGTTTATCAGGTGGAC
This sequence comes from Anomaloglossus baeobatrachus, assembly GCF_048569485.1. Classification (NCBI taxonomy): domain Eukaryota; kingdom Metazoa; phylum Chordata; class Amphibia; order Anura; family Aromobatidae; genus Anomaloglossus; species Anomaloglossus baeobatrachus. The sequence goes on along the minus strand of NC_134354.1, from coordinate 784,965,109 downwards.
CACACTTCTTCTCTGGGCCCCAGGCCAAAAGCGGTTGCCACCTCATACCGACTGTTCCTCAATCTTTCGTTTTTCTAGTCTTAACTGCTCTAATTCTTCTAGGTATACAACGTGATATTCTAGAAGAGCCCGTACAGTTTCCAAACTTTCCCTTGTCCCTGCAAAGATAACTGGAACCATACCATCTTCTTAGGGTATCTTGGCATCTCTATGATCATCATCTCTCACTCTGACCACTTAGGATTTTCCACAATTTCCTGGATGACCTTTTCATTTCTTCCAATAATTTTTCCAACAAAATTTCTGAGGACCTGGATAAAATCTTCCACCAACTCCACCATCCTTTGAGCTCTCTTCACAGCTTCTGCAGTATCTCCATAATTCAAAATGTTCTCTCATCTTTTTCGAATTTAATTGTTGTGAGACCTGGGAATCGACTTGTTACTAACCTTATTAAATGTCTTCTTACTACCATCACTTCCTGAAACGCTATGGTCAGCTGCTTCGCACCGTGTTTGGCGGCTTCTTCTTTAACTTGATTATCTGATTCGTATGAACACATCATAGGTGCATATCACTCAGGATAGCCACCCGCTTCTCCGTGGCTTCACTTACAGATGACACTACCAATCGAATAGCCCCTGAGGCAAAATTCATGCACCGTCTCACTGGCACAGGCTTCTCTTAAGTCTTTGGGCACATTCACCAGGCAATTAAAGACCGGACAGATTCCTTTATCTTCATGGCCATCGCACCGCTCCTTGGGACTTTCAAATCCTTCTTTTTCTTGCAAAGGCTCTACCTCTTGAGTTGCAGTCTACTCAGGTTTAGACACAGCTTCAGCTTTCTCTTGGGTCTCTGCAGCATCACCTACAGCCTTCTCTTGGATCTCTGCAGCATCACCTACAGCCTTCTCTTGGGTCTGTGCAGCATCACCTACAACCTTCTCTTGGGTCTCTGCAGCATCACCTACAGCCTTCTCTTGGATCTCTGCAGCATCACCTACAGCCTTCTCTTGGGTCTCTGCAGAATCACCTACAGCCTTCTCTTGGGTCTCTGCAGCATCACCTACAGCCTTCTCTTGGGTCTCTGCAGCATCACCTACAGTCTTCTCTTGGGTCTCTGCAGCATCACCTACACTCTTCTCTTGGGTCTCTGCAGCATCACCTACAGCCTTCTCTTGGATCTCTGCAGCATCACCTACAGCCTTTGTCGCGGGCGGAGGAGGGGACGCCGTGCTCTCCCACTGCTCGGGTCCGGCTGCCGCGGCTGCTGCGGCCTGCCGCTGCTCGGTGGCTCGAGCGATGGGCCGGATCCCGGGGACTCGAGCGGCGCTCCTTGCCCGTGAGTGAAAGGGGGTTTTTGGGTGTGGGGATTGTTTATTGTCCGTGACGCCACCCACGGTTGTGGTGATTTGTTGACACCACCGCTGCTCTGTATGGGGATCCCGGGAGGGATGGTATGGAGCAGCCAGTTGTTGTGTTGCCCCTCCGTGGGTAGGGGTTGGTGATCCCGGGGCCCAGTGATTAGGTGGGAGATGCAGGGCTTGGTGGGCGCAAGGAACGCGGGGGCAGCGCTGTGCCTTGCGGCACTGTGGTACTCACTCAGCCTGAGTCGATGACACAGTTCTCGGTAAAACACACGGCTGGAAAGACGGTTCCCACAGACGGCTGCACTTGCTTTCCCCAGTAGGTGACGGTGACGGTCCCTCTGTCCTGCACCTATGATGATAATGGTTGCGATGGGTTCCCACCGGCAATCCGCTCCCCGGCTTGGATATGGGCCGGAGGAGCCCTACTTTGCCCGCAGGCGCTGGCCCTGAGAAACTGGTGCCCTGGCGGTGGCGGTGTCTCTCCGTTGCGGTTGGACTGTTGCCTTCAATCGGGACTTGGTTGTTAGGAGACAGACGTCCCCTTCACTGACGGATTTGGCAAATTATGGTGACTCCTAGCCTTGCCGGGATCCGAAAGGCCCCTGCCCTGGTGCTGACTGTTCTTCGTATACTGCTCCAGACCGCCGGGTCACCACCCGTCCGCGGTCCTTCCAGCAACCTCCGAGCAGTCCCCCTGCAGACTATCACCGCCGTCTGCTGACCTTGCTGTCACTGTCCGGGGCACACACCCGGACCAACTTCAGGCTTGCTTAACTGTTCCTTTTCTCTGCCTCTACTCTCACTGTTTACTCCTTCACTTCCCTAGCTTGACTCTGTTCTTCTTCCTGGCCAAACTCTATCTGCCTGGTTCTTCCCGCCTCCAGGGCTGTGTACTCCTCGGTGGGTGGAGCCAACCGCCTGGCCCACCCCCTGGTATGAACATCAGCCCCTGGAGGAAGGCAACAAGGATTTTGGTAGCCTTGGTGTTCCTAACTGGGGTGTAGGGTGTGGTGGTGTGATGACCTGTGACCCCTGGCTTGCCCAGGGTGTCACACCTTCTCTTGGGTCTGTGCAGCATCACCTACAGCCTTCTCTTGGGTCTCTGCAGCATCACCTACAGCCTTCTCTTGGGTCTGTGCAGCATCACCTACAGCCTTCTCTTGGGTCTGTGCAGCATCACCTACAGCCTTCTCTTGGGTCTGTGCAGCATCACCTACAGCCTTCTCTTGGGTCTCTGCAGCATCACCTACAGCCTTCTCTTGGGTCTCTGCAGAATCACCTACAGCCTTCTCTTGGGTCTTTGCGGCATCACAGACAGCCTTCTCTTGGGTCTCTGCAGCATCACCTACAGCCTTCTCTTGGATCTCTGCAGCATCACCTACAGCCTTCTCTTGGGTCTGTGCAGCATCACCTACAGCCTTCTCTTGGGTCTGTGCAGCATCACCTACAGCCTTCTCTTGGGTCTCTGCAGCATCACCTACAGCCTTCTGTTGGGTCTCTGCAGCATCACAGACAGCCTTCTCTTGGGTCTCTGCAGCATCACCTACAGCCTTCTCTTGGGTCTCTGCAGCATCACCTCTAATTTCCTGTGGGTTCTCCAGAACTTCAGAGATTTTCTTGCACTCCAACTCCTCAGCCCCAGGCTCTTTGGGGTTTTCACCATTTTAATTTTCATATTTCTCTTCTTTTTCTGCCAGGGTGCCATACCCCTCAGCACAGTTCTCCTTAAGTTCCAGAGTTTCAGTGCTATTTCCACTTTAAGCCACACCAGATGTAGGTGTATCACCTGTCTGTTCTCTTTGATCTTTGAATTTCATTCCCTACAGCGATCTCCAGAATTTCATCTCCTACAGCTCTCTTGCCTAACAGACCATTAGATTTATGCTCAGAAATCGTAGAGGACACCACCACTGCCTCCTTGCTTGGCTCCTTTTCCATGATTTTATGCTGCTTATTTTCGTCATCCCAATGCATATTCTCCAGTTCCACTTTCTCGTGATGCGCATTGTTGTCTGCCTCCAAGCCAGCAGTTGTGACTGGCAATGTGCCTTTCGTAGCAAGGTTCTCAATCTTCTCTGCGCACTTGGATGGTAAAGCTCTTCTTCACTGCACTCTCTTTTGACTTTATTGGAGTCAGTCTACATTGGTGTCATGGTCACCTTTTCTGGAGCTACCTTATTTTTAGCAGTCATACTACTGTTTACCTTTTTATTAGTTCAATCGCTAACTTGGGGAGACCCACAATCCTCTTTTGTCATCACTAACTTAGGACTGTCAACCTTAGGAGGCGGTAACTCCTCTTTATCATGCACCAACATACCAGAAGGAACCCCTTCAGCCTCCCGCTGTGGTGGAGCTTCTTTAGGGCTGTTCCCAGTTTCATCTGAGTAAACAGACATGTTCCCCTTCTCCCACAAATCCCAAAATAATCCAAAGTCTTGGCCTATTATAATGGGATGCAGTGAGTCCAGGACTACAACCATGTGTTGGATTTCCATCCCCTTGACCATGTCAATACCCACTCTGGTCATTGGATATTCTTTAGTGTACCCATGAATACAGATGACTACAATCTTCCATCCGGGCAACAGGTAGACATCAGGTGTGGCCCTCACCAGGGTCACTGAGCTCCTCAAGTCTAAAAGTCCAGTCACACATTCTCCATGTATTACTGTGACGCCCTGGCCCATCAGGTCGTCATAGGGTATTGTGCAATCTGCCCTTCTGTGCAATATCCACCTCCTCCTTGGTTACGGGTCCCTAACCATTGGTGTTGCCAAGAACAAGCTAATCAAAATCCTAGTAACACTCTGCACCACACCCACCAGACACACCAGTGGACGGCCTGAGTGGAATAGGGTCACCCACTTGGGGCGGTTGGTTAAGGGGAGGTCAGGAGTGTCAGGAGCAGGCCAGTGTAGTGTTGGAGGTGAAAGTGAGAGGAGGTCAGGAGCTGGGCTCCTTGGAACTACTAGGTAGCAGACGTTGGTCTGGGCCTGGTAGGAGCTGGACCTCGGTCGCAGGGGATCGTGACAAGGGGCACGGACTGTCGAGGAGGACAGCTAGCGTCCTTGTGCTATCACCGGGCAGGGGCCAGGTCACGACGGGGTACGTGGACCCTTAGTCAGGAAGAAGCTTCAGGCGTCCTGACAATTTACCCGAAGAGAACGGAGCCTTCAAGATCTGTTCTCCACCCGCTCCAAAATCGGGGTACTAGCGCAACGAGGGGGATAGGATTTTTTCACTACACGGTCCAGAAAGTCCCAAGCGTGAACCCTGAGAGCAAGCTCACCCAGTTAGCCGTACTGGTGAGCGGGACCCTATTAGTTTTATACTAGAGGGACCAACAAGAAAACTAGATGCCAAGGCAAAGGTCACAGACTAACAGGCAACACCAAAGGATTCGGGATCCAGGTGTGCTCCCTCCCTGCGGCAGCGGTGTCAAGAACTTTGGTTTACTACAGTTGTCGGTGTCAGCGTTATTGTACTGAGTGAGTACGCAAGTGACCTTTACCGTCCCAACGGCACCTCCCCGTCACCATCACTGAGTCCTGGGGCATCCCCCCTACCCCTGGAGGGGTTAAAACACCTAGCTGCCCACACCATTACCACCGGGTACTCCCAATCGCAGCGGTGGTACTCCATCTTACCACGCACCACGGGTGGCTTCACGAACTTTAACCAAACGGCCCTGTGTAAATACTTTACCCCCCTTTTATTCGAGTGGCCGCACGACCCCCGGGTCCGGAGACCCCTTGAGCCACCGCGGATCCGGATCCGAGCAGCCCGGCTGCTGGCAGGGGGGTGGTACATTACCACAGAACACCTCTGTGGCGCCTCATCGGATGAGGAGTCTATCCTGCATACTGGACATATGTAGCCCGAAATTCGTTGTCCTCGACTATAGTCCATCCACTTGGGATGCTGTTCCCCTTTTAATTATCCACCCCCTGTTGGGCACCTCAGTATTGGAGGGAGGGGTTACGTTCTATGGCCTCCCCAAGAAATTCTCAGGAACCAGTCCGCACAGTTCCTTGGTGCTACGAGCATCTCCTTGGGCACCGTATGCCTGCACTAGACCCACAAGGGACTGCACACAATGGTTCATTGCTGCCTCATCGAGATGCTCCAACATCTCCTTCTGCAGATCCTTTTGTTACTGCCTAAGGTACTTTACCAACTCCTCCAACTCATGGCAGCTGGTCCGCTCAAAGAGTCTCCATGAACCCACTGATTCACTGGCAACAGCTCCTTGCAGCATGTGAAGAAAAATAAATCTTTATGGACCCGCCGATCCATAGGCAAAAGCTCCTTGCAGCGTGTAATGAGTCTTCGTGGACCCTCCAATCCACCACAACCAACACCCTGCAGCCGCTACACGTGCCTCCTGGATCGCTGCCCGCACTCTAGCACCATATGTGATGGGATAATTACTCAGCTTACTTCTTAGAGGCAACCACAGGAACACTTTCATTTTCAGCAGGTCTATTTACATGCAAATAAACCTCTCTAGGAACATAATACAAAGCTTCTCTTGGCTTAAAGGCACACACACGATTTTCAAGTTCATGCAACCTGCGTTACGTCTGCTTGGGTTTGGTTGCCACTTTTCCGCAGAAGTATCCCAGTGGAGGTATCTTACTCTTCACTCACTGACCCTGGTCAACATACACACCGCTCTCCAGAGTTACCTTGCAGAGGTTTCACAAACCTCCATACACTAACCCTGGCATGACAAAGAGAACCCTCTTTTTCTTCAGGGAGTTCTTCTTAGAGGCATCACAACCTCTATACTCGATCCCAGTCAGGAAAAGCTAATACTCTTTCTCTGAGGATTCCTTCCTGGAGGCAGCACAGTCTCCCCGCACTGACCATGTGGCAAACAAACAGTCTCCACAAACAGTTTCCATCTTAACAGATGAGACACACCCATGTGTGACGCCCTGGGCAAGCCAGGGGTCACAGGTCACAACATCACACGCACCCCACATTCCCTGCAAGTACATCAAGCTAACCCAAAATCCTTGTTGCCTTCCTCCAGGGGCTGATGTCCACACCAGGGGGTGGGCCAGGCGGTTGGCTCTGCCCACCGAGGAGTTCACAGCCCTGGAGGCGGGAGAACCAGGCAGTTAAGTGAGGGAAGTGAAAGTAGAAGGAAGTGAAGTGGTAGAGGAGCTTAGGAGCGAAGCTGAAGTGACAGAAAAGTGAGAGTAGTAAAGCCTGAAGTTGGTCCGGGTGTGAGCCCCGGACTGAGACAGCAAGGTCAGCAGATGGCGGTGATAGTCTGCAGGGGGACTGTTTGGAGGTTGCTGGAAGGACCGCGGACGGGTGGTGACCCGGCGGTACTGGAGCAGTATACGAAGAACAGTCAGCACCTGGGCAGGGGCCTTTCGGATCCCGGCAAGGCTAGGAGTCGCCATAATTTGCCAAATCCGTCAGTGAAGGGGACGTCTGTCTCCTAACAACCAAGTCCCGATTGAAGGCAACAGCCCGACCGTGAAGGGGAGACACCGCCACCGCCAGGGCACCAGTTTCCCAAGGCCAGCGCCTGCGGGCAAAGTAGGGCTCCTTCGGCCCAGCTTGAAGCCAAGGAGTGGGTAACCGGTGGGGACCCATCGCTACCAAAGAGACTTTCATAGGTGCAGGGAAGAGACCGTCACCGCTAACTGCAGGGAACATCAGCACCGTGAACCGTCCGAGGGACCCGTCCAACCAGCCGTTTGTTTACCGAGAACTGTGTCGTGTTTACTGGCTGAGTGAGTACCTCCGTGCCGTGCGGCACAGCGCTGCCCCTGCACCCCTGCACCTCCACAGGCCCCATACCCGCCTGTCCACCATTCCAATCCCATCACCGGGCCCCGGGAGCACCACATCCCCTACCCACGGAGGGGCAAATCAACAACTGGCTGCTCCGTACCATCACTCCCGGGCTCCCCAGAAAGAGCAGCGGTGGTGTCCACTCAATCACCACAACCGTGGGTGGCGTCACAGACAATAAACTATCCCAAAACCCAATCCCCTTTCACTCACGGGCGAGGAGCGCCGCTCGAGTCCCCGGGATCCGGCCCATCGCTCGAGCCACCGAGCAGCGGCAGGCCGCAGCAGCCGCGGCAGCCGGACCCGAGCAGTGGGAGAGTGCAGCGCCCCCTCCTCCGCCCGCGACAACTTGGCGTCACAAACAGGATCTTACCGCTCTGCCGTTGGGTAGAGGTGCGCCTTGTGCCCGCCGGAGGTATCCGGCTGAAAAATTTCAGAAGTCGCCATCTTTGGCACGAAAAGTTCCCGCTCGAGTGTCTTCTCGAGTAGCAGAGGCGCGAAGGCCAAAACCCCGCCCCGATAGAGGAGGGGCCGGAAAGAGGCTAAGGGGGACGGAAACAAGATGTCTGCGCCCGACGGAGCCGCTGGAGGAGCGGTGGTCGCAGCCGCAGTGGCACCCGTGGATGGGAATGGGCCTGCCCAGGTCCCGGCCGCGCTGGCGGGAGGTGCCGCGGCCCCCGCGCTCGCTCAGGTGATGCCGTTCTCCTTGCCCTATGCACCCGGAGCTACCTGGCTACCGCAGTATGACGGGAAACCTGATGCTTTACAGGTCTTCCGGAAAAAGCTTAACCCGTTGCTAGAACTATACCCCCTGACCGATAAGCAACGTGCAGCGGTAGTGCTGGGTCAGTTAAACGGTGCGGCTGAGCAGGAGGCGGAGACCTGGGCCGAGGGGGACCGGCTATCTGTAGCCACCATCTTTGAGAAGCTACAGACTGCCTTTGAGACCCGGACTGAAGCTGAGCTGAGGATGCAGTTTTACCAGTGCCGACAACGGTCTGTGGATAGCATTCGGGACTATGCTTTACGTCTGCAAACCGCCCTCCGCATGCTAAAGCGGGTGAATCCTATCAATGAGGCGGACAGCAACAAGATGTCAGTAGAGCAATTTGTGCAGGGGATGAGGTCCCCTGAGGATCGCAAACAACTCCGGCTGTGGGCCCTAGAACACCCTGATGTGGACTTTGCCGTGTTAAATGAACGGGCCATTAAAGCGCTACAGCCCCCAGCTTCAGAAATCTTGGAGCCAGCCCCGTGGCCCATTGAGACGGCCCCCGTTGTGGTGGCCCCTGCCCTACCAACCTCTCCAACACCTACAGCCCCAAGCAGCACGATGGAGGAACTGGCAACCCAGGTCCGTCGCATGGACGGAGACCTCGCCAAGATTCTTGCTGCACTCCAACCTTTGACCAGATCTCAGCCTCCAGCACAGATACAGCTTGCCGACAGCCCGGAGGATGTCCCCTGGATGCAGCGGAGAAGTGCTAACAACCCGCGGAGCAGACCCCCAACCTGCTACAAGTGCCGTAAGCCTGGGCATTACTTCCGACAGTGCCCGTTAAACGAGCAACCCCTGGGGCCCCGGGCCAATCCTCAGGAGTAGAACCCCGTGGCCACCCAGACTGGCGGGACCGGTATATCGGGGCCCGGCCCATCATCCCCGTGGCTGTGGACGGCATACCGGTGATGGCTCTCTTGGACACTGGATCACAGGTAACCACCATACCATACACATTGTACCAACGGTATTGGGGGATAGACGAGCTGGCACCCCCAGATACTAGTATAACGCTAATTGCTGCTAATGGACTCCCATATACCCAAGTGGGGTATAAACAGGTGGCCATGACAGTGGGGCAAGCTGAACTGCAACACCAGGGTATGATTGTGATCATGAATGAACCCAGTGATCATAACCCGAAGATAGTGCTGGGAACCAATGTGATGGAGCACTGTATGGGTGATGTGTTGGCCCTACTGCAACAGCTGGCCGCCACAGCGGCGGGGAGCCGACAGAGAGCTGTGCAGCGTGAGATCCGAGCCTTGATGTACCGCCAGCATGTAAACTCAACAGGAGAGATTGGTGGAGTGAGAGTGATGGATGTTGCTCCGTTGATTGTGCCCCCTCGGAGTGAGATGATGATTTGGTGTAGAGCAGCAGTAGGGCCTCAGGGGCGTGACTACCCTGCCATGATGGAGCCCATACCCTCCGAGCACTGGCCCACTGTAATGGCCGCCCGAGGGGTGGTAGACGTAAAGAAGGGGAGAGTGCCCGTGAGGGTGTTGAACTGTGGGAAGAAGTCAGGCTTCCCCGGTATGCCACCATTGCCAAGCTGCTCACCCTGGATCCCCACACCATCCACGAAGCCATTCCCTCAGTCTCCCCACCTACTACCAGCACTTCCCCGCCTCAAGGGGAGGTAAATGAGTGGCACCAACAGCTACACGTGGGCACTGATGATACCCCTACACATCATAAAGCAGGGGTATACAGGGTGGTGCGGGAGTATGAACAGGTTTTCAGCAAACATCCACTAGACTTTGGGCAGATCAAAGGGGTCCAACACCACATCCCCACCGGTGAACACCCCCCTATCAAAGAGAGGTACAGGCCTATTCCCCCTGCACATTACCAGTGTGCCAAAGATATGATGAGGAATATGAAGGAGGCAGGGGTTATTCGGGACAGGTGTAGTCCCTGGGCCGCTCCGTTGGTACTGGTCAAGAAGAAGGATGGTACCATGAGGATGTGTGTGGACTACCGGAAGATCAATCAGATAACACATAAAGATGCCTACCCTCTGCCCCGTATTGAAGAGTCTTTGGCCGCACTGAGAACCGCAAATTACTTCTCTACCCTTGACCTCACCAGTGGGTACTGGCAAGTGGCAGTGGCCCCGGAAGACCGGGAGAAAACCACCTTCACCACCCCAATGGGGCTCTGTGAATTCAATAGTATGCCGTTCGGGCTGTGCAATGCCACTGGAACCTTCCAACGGCTGATGGAGTGCTGTCTGGGACATCTGAACTTCGAGACCGTCCTGTTATACCTGGATGATGTGATTGTGTACTCTCAGACGTATGAAGCCCATCTGGAGCACCTAGCCGAGGTGTTCGCGTCCCTTGCCAAATACGGGATGAAGTTGAAGCCCTCCAAGTGCCACCTGCTGAAACCCAGAGTGCAGTACCTGGGGCATGTGGTGAGTGCGGAAGGTGTCGCCCCTGACCCTGAGAAGATCACTGCCATCCGGGACTGGCCAAGACCAACGACCGTGAGGGAAGTAAGGCAGTTTTTGGGTCTGGTGGGATACTACCGGCGCTTCATCAAGGGATACACGAAGATGGCTGCTCCCATGCAAGACCTCCTCGTGGGACAGACCAAAGGTGGTAGACCCATCGGAGCCCCCCTGGTGTGTGAGGACAGGCATGAGGAATCCTTCCATCAGCTGAAAGCGGCCTTGACTGGAGAAGAGGTCCTAGCGTACCCTGACTACGGCTGCCCATTCATCCTCTACACAGACGCCAGCAATGTGGGTTTGGGGGCAGTCCTGTCCCAGGTCCAGGAAGGAAAGGAGAAGGTGATTGCCTAAGCTAGTCAAAAACTCCGGCCGACTGAAAGGAACCCTGAGAACTACAGCTCCTTCAAGCTCGAGCTCCTGGCACTGGTGTGGGCCATCACCGAGCGGTTCCGCCACTACTTGGCCGCAGCAAAATTCACCGCTTTCACGGATAACAATCCGTTGACCCACCTGGACACGGCCAGACTAGTCAACTATGACTTCACCATCAAATACAGGGCCGGTCGTGTCAACATTAATGCTGATGCCCTCTCTCGGATGCCCCACTTGTCAGAAGGTGGGTGCGAGGATGATGACCTCGAGGAGATCGAGTTGCCTGCATTCCACCGGCCACCAACTGAGAAGGTACATGTCCACCAACAACGGATGAACCTGGATCCGCTGCCCAGTCAGGAGTGGCAGGAAGCTCAAAATCAGGCGCCCGCTGTCCGCCTCGTCAAGACCCTGGTGGAGCAAGGCGCTGCTGGGATGGACCCTGCCGCCCCAGCTGAAGCCCAACGCTTGTGGAAGGAACGGACCCGGCTGTGTCTACATCAGGGGAGGTTGTACCATGAGCTGATCAACCCGAAGACCCATGAGAAAATCCGCCAGTTGGTTATTCCCCAAGCTGATGTACCCACTGTTCTGCAGGCGTACCATGATGCTGCCGGCCACTTCGGGTGGAAGAAGCTGGAGATGCTGTTGAGGGAGCGGTTCTATTGGAGTGGGATGCGGGAGTCTGTGGAGGCCTGGTGTCGAGAGTGCGGTCCTTGTACGTTGAGGAGGAAGGATGAAGCCAGCCAGAAGGCCCCCCTACGCCCGATCGTTACACACCAACCGCTGGAGCTGGTCGCCTTGGACCATGTAAAGCTCACCCCCAGCTGAAGTGGGTACACTTACGCTCTGACCATAGTGGATCATTACTCCCAGTTCATGGTGGTTGTCCCGGTCAAGGACTTAACCGGCCGTACCGCCGCTAGAGCGTTCCAAGCTTACTTCTGTCGACCCCATGGATACCCTGAGAAGGTGCTTACCGACCAAGGTCCAGCCTTTGAGGCGGAGGTGTTCCATGAGTTCTGTCAGCTGTACGGCTGCAAGAAGATCCGGACCACACCTTACCATGCCCAGACCAACGGTATGTGTGAGAAGATGAACCATCTGGTCCTTGGCCTCCTCAAAACGTTGCCGTTGGAGGAGCGGAACCTGTGGCCGGAGAAGCTGCCTGACTTGGTCGATATCTACAACAATATCCCGTCTAGCTCAGCGAAGTGCACCCCAGCGTATCTGATGAGGGCTCGGCCTGGCCGACTGCCGGTGGACCTGGAAATGGGACTGGAAGCCCCAGAGACACTCCCCTCAACGGCTGAATGGGATACCCGGCGGAGGGTGCAGTACCGACAGATTCAGGAGTATGTGGAGAAGAACCTAAGTCGGAGTCGAGAACAACAGGAGCAGCGCTTCAATCAGAAAGCGTCTGCGGGCCCTTTCCAGCCTGGAGATGTGGTGTTAAAGCGGAAGAGGAAAACCCACAAGCTGGATGATCAATGGGAACAAATCCCGTACGTCATCCATCCCACAGGATGGGAAGATGGAAAGGCCTACCAGATCAGTCGTGACCAAGGGGGCACCTTGGCAACGGTTTCCCGGGACCATCTGAAAAGGTGCCCACCAGCATTGAGAGCGATGGCTGAAGTACCAGTTCCTCCACCAGCAGAGAAGGCAAAAGAGGTGATCCACACTGTGATGGGTGACTTCCCAGCAGACTGGCCTACACAGAACGGCGCGGTGATTCTTCCAGTGATACTGTTCCCACAACTTGTGGATGAAGAAGTGGTGGAAGCAGTCAACCGTGAGCCAGAACCAGTGCCAGTGCCCAGGGATGAACCTGTGCCCAGCTCCCCTATGCCTCCGCCTGCCCCACACGATAGCCGGGAGGAGGAACCGATTGTTCCCTCTGCCCCACTGCCTAGCCCCACTGACACCGGACCCCGGAGGTCCACCCGTCCCAACCTAGGTAGGCCCCCACTTAGGTACAGGGAAACCGTTCTTTAAAAGGGGGAGGGGAAAGAAAACAGGTGTGTTTTAAGTGTGTTTGTTTGAAAGTTTGATGGAAAATGATAAGAGAAAATGATTACCGTGAAAGTAACCTGATTGTCAACCGTGATTGGAAACCGGCCGTTGCCGGCACCGTTGTCCCCGTGGGGACCGTTTGAAAAGTTTTTGAATGAGGAACTGCTCATGGACAAGCCCGTGAACTTGCAGGGCAACCACAAACGTTAAGTGGCTTGTAAATAAGTTGTGTTACCGTTACCGTTTCCGCAATTGCCGCCTCCGGAGAGGCAGGTTGGAGGGAGGGCCCACAGCAGAGCAGGCTGGGGCCCAGCCACCACAGGAACCGGTGGCTACCCTCTGGAGGGGAAGGACAGATCCCGCTCGGGTAACTTGTGCTGGACTGGGGTCAAGGGGTGCTGCCTGGGCTTTAGGGGCAGCATCAGGGCCAGGTTACTTGGGTGGGAGAGAGCGGAAACCGTAACCGTACACCGTTTGAAACCGTTTAAGAACTGAACCTCCCGCTGTGGGATGATGCCATAAACTGTATATATGTTACCGTTTTTTATACTTTACAGAAAAAACAAAAGGAAAATAAAACCGGTGTTGGACGGGCAGCCCGAGGACGGTCTGCGTTTTGCTAAGGGGGAATGTGACGCCCTGGGCAAGCCAGGGGTCACAGGTCACAACATCACATGCACCCCACATTCCCTGCAGGTACATCAAGCTAACCCAAAATCCTTGTTGCCTTCCTCCAGGGGCTGATGTCCACACCAGGGGGTGCGCCAGGCGGTTGGCTCCGCCAACCGAGGAGTTCACAGCCCTGGAGGCGGGAGAACCAGGCAGTTAAGTGAGGGAAGTGAAAGTAGAAGGAAGTGAAGTGGTAGAGGAGCAAAGGAGAGAAGCTGAAGTGACAGAAAAGTGAGAGTAGTAAAGCCTGAAGTTGGTCCGGGTGTGAGCCCCGGACTGAGACAGCAAGGTCAGCAGACGGCGGTGATAGTCTGCAGGGGGACTGTTTGGAGGTTGCTGGAAGGACCGCGGACGGGTGGTGACCCGGCGGTACTGGAGCAGTATACGAAGAACAGTCAGCACCTGGGCAGGGGCCTTTCGGATCCCGGCAAGGCTAGGAGTCGCCTTAATTTGCCAAATCCGTCAGTGAAGGGGACGTCTGTCTCCTAACAACCAAGTCCCGATTGAAGGCAACAGCCCGACCGTGAAGGGGAGACACCGCCACCGCCAGGGCACCAGTTTCCCAAGGCCAGTGCCTGCGGGCAAAGTAGGGCTCCTTCGGCCCAGCTTGAAGCCAAGGAGTGGGTAACCGGTGGGGACCCATCGCTACCAAAGAGACTTTCATAGGTGCAGGGAAGAGACCGTCACCGCTAACTGCAGGGAACATCAGCACCGTGAACCGTCCGAGGGACCCGTCCAACCAGCCGTTTGTTTACCGAGAACTGTGTCGTGTTTACTGGCTGAGTGAGTACCTCCGTGCCGTGCGGCACAGCGCTGCCCCTGCACCCCTGCACTTCCACAGGCCCCATACCCGCCTGTCCACCATTCGAATCCCATCACCGGGCCCCGGGAGCACCACATCCCCTACCCACGGAGGGGCAAATCAACAACTGGCTGCTCCGTACCATCACTCTCGGGCTCCCCAGAAAGAGCAGCGGTGGTGTCCACTCAATCACCACAACCGTGGGTGGCGTCACGGACAATAAACTATCCCAAAACCCAATCCCCTTTCACTCACGGGCGAGGAGCGCCGCTCGAGTCCCCGGGATCCGGCCCATCGCTCGAGCCACCGAGCAGCGGCAGGCCGCAGCAGCCGCGGCAGCCGGACCCGAGCAGTGGGAGAGTGCGGCGCCCCCTCCTCCGCCCGCGACACATGTGCAGAGGTATGTGTATAACTAAACCTGCCCATCCCTCCAGCTATCTGTATAACCTGTCCCTGGAACTTCCTGAGAAAACTTGTGGTACTACAGGTACCAGAGCGAACATCCAGGTTTACACCACCTCTGTGATACCTATTTAGCGCCTCTGAGACCATCAGAGTGCTACAAGGTTCTGCATCCCCACCAGGATGCGAAGCCAACCCCCTTAGGTACCCAGAATCCCAGTGCCGGTACCACCAAAAACCCAGGTAATGCCAGTTTTCCCCAACAATCCCCCATATAATGGTGCTTAGCTAGGGTGGGACCATGGATGGCCGCCTAGAGGTGGACCACTTCAGTCCACTAGTTGACCAGGTGGGAGGGGCAGACTGTGGAGAGTAGTCGGGAACACAGAAAGTGAGAAGGAAGTCTGCAGTGAAAGGGAGCAGACACAGAGAGTTGACTGGAAGTGTGAAGATGGGAGAGAAGTGGCACCCTGACTCGGGTTAACGGTGACCTGGTATCCAGGATAGATGGTTGCTGGTGCAGTATGGTGAAGTACTCCTGGAACAACGCACCGACGGGGTACAGGACCCTAGGACAGGAAAGAGCTTCA
Organism: Anomaloglossus baeobatrachus; assembly: GCF_048569485.1. Classification (NCBI taxonomy): domain Eukaryota; kingdom Metazoa; phylum Chordata; class Amphibia; order Anura; family Aromobatidae; genus Anomaloglossus; species Anomaloglossus baeobatrachus. Next base: position 784,949,830 of record NC_134354.1, on the reverse strand, counting down.
AGCCGACCTGTTAACATCTGCACAGCAAAGGGGACCATCAAGGACCTTGCTGACCCTAAAGAATCCGAAGACTCAGTAGCAAAGAAGGAGCCGGGGACAGGACCAGAGACTCCAACCCCACAGGGTTCATGCTACCGTCAGGCGGACAGAGGTGGACAAGCCACAAACTGGGGACCCCCAGTGTTCCATACCACGGGGACCCATTTAACAGAGACAGGTGCAGGAGAAGAAGGTACCAGAGAACCAGACTGGCACTGGGACGAAGGGGACCTGGAGGCGAAACCAGCCGGCCTCGGGCAACCAGCTAACACCCTAAGAACAGTGAGTAAATCAGTTGCACTGAATACCTGTCTGGACTCCTTCCAACATCCACCGCACCATACACTCGCTGGGGCAATACCCTACTTGCGGAGGGACTACCATACTAGCTGCCAATACCACCAGCCCCAGTAGAGACACTGCAGCGGCGGCTCCCACTAAGCTTGCTTTATAACATCATCATATATTTTATTTTAGTTAGCCATTAAAAGGTATCACAACTACAAAATTTTAATTTTGTTTCTCTCACTGAGAGCATTCAATATTGAATAAATCCCCAACAGTGTCAACAGCAAAGCCTCCCCACACCATCACACCTCCTCCTCCATGCTTGGGAACCAGGCATGTAGAGTCCATCCGTTCACCTTTTCTAGAAAGACACGGTGGTTGGATCCAAAAATCTCAAATTTGGACTCATCTGACCAAAGCACAGATTTCCACTGGTCTAATGTCCATTCCTTGTGTTCTTTAGCCCAAACAAGTCCCTTCTGCTTGTTGCCTGTCCTTAGCACTGGTTTCCTAGCAGCTATTTTACCATGAAGGCTGCTGCACAAAGTCTCCTCTTAACAGTTGTTCTAGAGATGTGTCTGCTGCTAGAACTCTGTGTGGCATTGACCTGGTCTCTAATTTGAGCTGCTGTTATCCTGCGATTTCTGAGGCTGGTGACTCGGATAAACTTATCCTCCGCAGCAGAGGTGACTCTTGGTCTTCCTTTCCTGGGGCGGTCCTCATGTGAGCCAGTTTCTTTGTAGCGTTTGATGGTTTTTGCCACTGCACTTGGGGACACTTTCAAAGGTTTCCCAATTTTTCGGACTGACTGACCTTCATTTCTTAAAGTAATGATGGCCACTCGTTTTTCTTTACTTAGCTGCTTTTTTCTTGCCATAATACAAATTCTAACAGGCTATTCAGTAGGACTATCAGCTGTGTATCCACCAGACTTCTGCACAACACAACTGATGGTCCCAACCCCATTTATAAGGCAAGAAATCCCACTTATTAAACCTGACAGGGCGCACCTGTGAAGTGAAAACCATTTCCGGTGACTGCCTCTTGAAGCTCATCAAGAGAATGCCAAGAGTGTGCAAAGCAGTAATCAGAGCAAAAGGTGGCTACTGTGAAGAATATAGAATATAATAATAATAACAATAATAATAATTTATTCATTTATATAATTATTATTAATAATAATTTTATTCATTTATATAACGCTATTAATTCCACAGCGCTTTTCATACATTGGCAACACTGTCCCCATTGGGGCTCACAATCTAGAGTCCCTATCTGTATGTCTTTAGAGTGTGGGAGGAAACCGGAGAACCTGGAGGAAACCCACGCAAACACAGGGAGAACATACAAACTCCTTGCAGATGGTGTCCTTAGTGGGATATATAGCGCTATTAATTCCACAGCGCTTTATATACATTGGTCAAAATGTCCCCATTGGGGCTCACAATCTAAATTCCCTCTCAGTATGTTTTTTTTTGAGTGTGGGAGGAAACCTATACAAACACGGGGAGAACATACAAACTCCTTGCAGATGTTGTCCTTAATGGGAATTGAACCCAGGACCCCAGTGCTGCAAGACTCCAGTGCTAACCACTGAGCCACTGTGCCGCCCATATACGACACATTTTCAGTTGTTTCACACTTTTTTGTTAAGTATTTCATTCCACATGTGTTAATTCATAGTTTTGATGCCTTCAATGTGAATCTACAATTTTCAGAGTCATGAAAATAAAGAAAACTGTTTGACTGAGAAGGTGTGTCCAAACTTTTGGTCTGCACTGTATATGGAAAATTAATAGTGAGGGTGGCATCATTACCATGTTGATATAAGACTTTATACCCTTCTTTGTATGCTCCACAATTCTAGGTGTCATAGGAAGAACAAGAAAGTAGAATACATGATAATTGGATCACCAAATAGAGTAAAAAACAATGAATTTTAGTAGTACAAAAGTAAAAACAATCATTGACAAAACAATTAAGAGCAACAAAAAAGCCAATAGCTGTGTAGCGCTGCTTCCCTTCACTCCTTGGTCTCCCCTCTGCAAGGACGCGCTGTCACTCCCCACCACGGCCGGCTCCCTCCACTCTGCCCGGCGTCCCTGAGCTCCTCCACGTGGGTACCAGTCCTGTCTTACCTGTACCTGTTACCAGTCTCTCCAGCCTTGTTGGTTCTAGTGACTGTCCTGGCCGTGCCATCTGCTTCGTTAGTGACGCTGTCTGTCCTGCCTGTGCTGGTTGCCTCAAGCTACCGTAGTGGTCCCTGTCTACACTTGAGACTCAGCCCTGTCTGCTCCTGTGTCCGCCCCTGCCCTGAGGGTCAGCTGCCACAGTCCCGGTCTTTACCCCACAAAAGATTAGGCCCGTAGTCTCCCTGTGGTCCAGTGGGTCCACATTTTGCTCACCTCAGTACCATCTCTGGCAGGGAGCATTGCAAGCTGTAAAGAGAATCGGAAACTGTGTTAAAAAAGAAAGACGTCTATCTTCCTACCACCACGGTAAAGCGGGCAAAGCTTCCTACCACCACGGTAAAGCGGGCAAAGCTTCCTACCGCCACGGTAAAGCGGGCAAAGCTTCCTACCACCACGGTAAAGCGGGCAAAGCTTCCTACCACCACGGTAATGCGGGCAAAGCTTCCTACCACCACGGTTATGCGGGCAAAGCTTCCTACCACCACGGTAAAGCGGGCAAAGCTTCCTACCACCACGGTAAAGCGGGCAAAGGAACGACGAACATTTCCTTACCTGCGTCCACCAGAAAAGAAGGAAGGAAGGAAGGAGGTGGGCGCATGTTCCGGTCGCTCATCTCCGCCTCTCCTTTTCTATTGGGCGGCGGTTCAGTGACGCTGCTGTGACGTCACTGTGACGCTGAACGAACCGCCCCCTTAGGAAGGAGACGGATCGCCGGGTCACAGCGACGTCGCAGAGCAGGTATGTGCATGTATATAATAATGTTCGCTACGGCAGCGATCACCACTTATCGCATGTACGACGGGGGCGGGTGTTATCACGCTCGACATCGCTACCAATCGCTAGCGATGTCGCAGCGTGTAAAGCCCGCTTAAGAAACCATGGGAGGTCAACAATCAATAAATGGCTCAGGTTGAAAAAAATAAATATGCAAAATACAATTGATAAATAAAGCATAAAAATAAAGATGAAATGGTAAAATACAATAAAGTAACCAAGGGCAACATGAACGACCATAACCTTTATTAATAATAATAATAATAATAATAATAATAATAATACCAGCCTATTTTAAACTATATGCACAGATGGCAACCTGAATAACCCGGGCAAAATATGAACAAATAAGTGGTGGTGGAGTCAGAACCCACGCATATCGCCACACACAAAGGTGGCTTCCTCAGGGGTGAAAGTAAAAGCTTTTTCTTTCACCCCTAAAGAAGCCACCTTTGTGTGTGGAGATGCGTGGGGTTCTGTCTCCACCACCTCTTATCTAGCTGTGTAAGGTCAGAGTCTCTGCCTACGTGCCTGCAATACACGATCCCTACTCCAGCAGCTTGTCCTACACTAAATGAAGCTAAGAGATATATTATTAGTGAATAGATTACATTTTTTAGGTATCAGCAGCACATTGTATAAGGCTAGAATCACTGCCTTTATGTCTCTAATACACTATGCCTACTCCAGCAGCTTGTCCTACACTAAATGAAGCTAAGAGATATATTATTAGTGAATAGATTACATTTTTTAGGTATCAGCAGCACATTGTATAAGGCTAGAATCACTGCCTTTATGTCTCTAATACACTATGCCTACTCCAGCAGCTTGTCCTACACTAAATGAAGCTAAGAGATATATTATTATTGAATAGATTACATTTGTTAGGTATCAGCAGCACACAGTGTAAGGCTAGTGTGACGCCCTGGACTAGCCAGGTAGTCACAGGTAGGCCCTTGCACAAACACCCGTCCCCTAAAAAGGTGTCACCAGCCAACCTTTAAAACCCTAGTCATCTCCCTCAGGATTTGATGTTCAAACCAGGGGGCCGGAGCCAGGCGGTTGGCCACACCCACTGAGGAGTTCACAGGTCCTGAGGCAGGAAAAACCAGTTAGTCTAGTCTAGTTTTGACAGTGAAGTGGAGAGGAGTGAAGTCCAAGGGCCGACCTGTGTCCAGGTCTGCCGCAGTCTAACACCAGGTATCTGGGTTGGAGCCCAGTCACCTCTGGCTAGGAGGCATACAGTGGCCTCAGCCTGCAGGAGCCGGGAAGACGGCCAGGTGGAACCGTAAGGGGCCGGGGCAGGGTAGTAGCCCGCCGGAACCGAACGGAAACTGGAGCACACGTGGGGGTACTCAGACCCTGAAACGCGGTCCCGAAACTACCGGACCCCGTTAAATAACTGATTGGGGTCTGGATTCTAGGTCCTTTCCCACCCAAGTCCCGAAAGAAGACAAAAGCCCACCGAGAGTGATAAACGCCACCGCCCAGGCTTAGAGATCCCATGGGCCAGCGTCTGCGGGCAAACGTGCTCTCTCGACACACAACGCCGGGGAACGGGACTCCCGTAGCTGAAGCACGGGTGTCCAAATACTAAGAAGGTGCAGGAGAAAGGCGGAGACCACCAACCTGATTGGGGGACCAGACGCAGCCGGCTGCGAGCACTGACCACCATCTTTTTGGTTTACCAGAGACTCTGTTCATCTTTTAATAGTGAGTACCACTGTGCCCTCGGGCCACGCATCGCTCCGCACCGCCAAGCACTGACACATCACACCAAACGGGTCCCGGGGCCACCACCCCTGCCCACGGAGGGGTTAATACCAAAGCTGCACCACATCTCCCCCGGGGTGCCCAGTAAACAGCAGCGGTGGTGCCTACATTCACCACAACCCGTCGGTGGCGTCACGAACTCTAACAACAAAAACCATGGCCACGGCCGTAACCCTACACCCCCCTTCAAAGCGCCAGCCCCTTGCAGAGCGAAGTGACCCCCGTTCCGGAGGCGCTCGAGCCACCGACACACGAGCCCGGATCCGAGCAGCTCGGCTGCAGCCGAGCGCGGGGCGGTACACTAGAATCACTGCCTTTATGTCTCTAATACACTATGCCTACTCCAGCAGCTTACCCTACACTAAATCCAGCTAAGAGCGGTATTATTAGAGAATAAATGACTATTTTAAGTATTAGCAGCACACTGTGTAAGGCTAGAATCCCTACTTGCAGACCTGTAATACACAATCCCTACTCCAGCAGCTTGCCCTATACAAAATGCACGTCATGCCCCAGGGTTTGAGCCAGTGACCTCATCTGTGGTCTGATTCCTTCCCTATTCAGCCACAGCTTGCTTGTTGCTGGCCAAGTGCTGAACTCTCTTTTTACTTGCACATTTGCTTCTTTTTCTCATGGTGTGCTGTGGTCACCTTTTTTGTATTGTTAATCGTCTCTGACCAATCACATTCTAGGGTTGCTATATCTATATTCTCCCCTTTTTCAACGCATCGTTGCTGTCCAATCACATTCTGGGGTTGCTATATCTATATTCTCCCCTTTTCCAGCTTATCATTGCTAGTTATATTCATCATGGTGGATTCTGAGATGGAGTTTCAGCCCTCTGTGCTAAAGATTATTTTTTTTTTACATTGACCAGTCTGAACTTAAGGGTGCTTTACAAGCTGCGACATCGCTAGCGATGTTGCGCACGATAGCACCTGCCCCCGTCGTGTGTGCGATATTGTGTGATCGCTGCCGTAGCGAACTTTATCGCTACGGCAGCGTCACACGCACATACCTGGTCAGCGATGTTGTTGTGGCCGGCGGTCCGCCTCCTTTCTAAAGGGGGCGGTTCGTGCGGCGTCAAAGCGACGTCACACGGCAGCCGGCCAATAGCAGAGGAGGGGCTCAGATGAGCGGCTGGAAAATGCCGTCCACCTCCTTCCTTCTGCATAGCCGGTGGACGCAGGTAAGGTGAAGTTCCTCGCTCCTGCAGTGTCACACACAGCGATGTGTGCTGCCGCAGGAACGAGGAACAACATCGCTACTAAGCAGACAACGATATTTGGTGTTTGGACGACCTCTCCAAAACCAACAGTTTTTGTCTCTTTTGCGATCGTTTAAGATCGCTCGTACGTGTCACACGCTGCGATGTCGCTGTGACGCCCTGGGCAAGCCAGGGGTCACAGGTCATAACACCACCACACCCTACACCCCAGTTAGGAACTCCTTGTTGCCTTCCTCCAGGGGCTGATGTCCACACCAGGGGGTGGGCCAGGCGGTTGGCTCCGCCCACCGAGGAGTACAGTAGCCCTGGAGGCGGGAAAACCAGGCAGTGAAGTTAGGGAAGTGAAAGAAGAAGGAAGTGAAGTGGTAGAGGAGCTAAGGAGAGAAGCTGAAGTAAAGGGAAAGTGACAGTTAAGACAGCCTGAAGCTGGTCCGGGTGTGTGTCCCGGACTGAGAGACAGCAAGGTCAGCAGACGGCGGTGACTGTCTGCAGGGGTGACTGTTTGGAGGTTGCTGAAAGGACCGCGGACGGGTGGTGGCCCGGCGGTACCGGAGCGGTATACGAAGAACAGTCAGCACTAGTGGCAGGGGCCTTTCGGATCCCGGCAAGGCTAGGAGTCGCCGTGAATTTGCCAAATCCGTTAGTGAAGGGGACCTCTGGGTCTCCCAACAAGCAAGTCCCGATTGAAGGCAACAGTCCAACCGTTACAGAGAGACACCGCCACCGCCAGGGCACCAGTTTCTCAGGGCCAGCGCCTGCGGGCAAAGTAGGGCTCCTCCGGCCCATATCCAAGCCGGGGAGCGGGTTACCGGTGGGAACCCATCGCAACCATCATCATCTTAGGTGCAGGAAAAGGGACCGTCACCGTCACCGTCAACTACTGGGGAAAAGCAACAGCAGCCGTCCGTGGGAACCGTCTTTCCAGCCGTGTGTTTTACCGAGAACTGTGTCATAGTCTCAGGCTGAGTGAGTACCACAGTGCCGCAAGGCACAGCGCTGCCCCCGCGTCCCTGCACTCCACCAAGCCCTGCATCACCCACCTCATCACTGGGCCCCGGGACAACAACCCCCTACCCACGGAGGGGAGAACCAACAACTTTGCTGCTCCATACCATCACTCCCGGGATCCCCATACAGAGCAGCGGTGGTGTCAACAAATCACCACAACCGTGGGTGGCGTCACGGACAATAAACTATCCCAACAACCAAACCCCTTTCACTCACGGGCGAGGAGCGCCGCTCGAGTCCCCGGGATCCGGCCCATCGCTCGAGCCACCGAGCAGCAGCAGCCGGACCCGAGCAGTGGGAGAGTGCGGCGTCCCCTCCTCCGCCCGCAACATCGCTAACGACGCCGGATGTGCATCACAACCACCATGACCCCGACGATAAATCGTTAGCGATATCGCAGCGTGTAAAGCCCCCTTTAGACTAAGTATCCTCTGTTTCCCTTCCTGCACCTGTGTCAGAGGTTTTCCTTGTTTGCATTTATTATTTACTCCACATGTGCATGTAATTTGTATTTGCTCACTTTTAGGTTTTGTCTTTGTTTGCTTGCCCTATTTTGGTTGTTGTGTTTAGGATTCTTTCCCCTGGTTTCTTGGAAGGTAAGGACGATCAGGAGGCAAGGCCCGAGTTGTCAACTCCTAGTCCTGCCATCACGGATATTCCAGTCAGGGACCATTAGGGACTGTGCAGCCGGAGTACTAGTCTGTACAGGGGCCAAGGGTGCAGGTGCAACAGCGGTGAGGTTGTGTTTCCCTATTTGTGTGTTTATATACAGTACCTACATGTGCATAACAATGCAGCTAATGCAGTATTATTAGAGAATAGATGACATTTTTTAGGCATCAGTAGCACTTTGTGTAAGGCTATAACTACTGCCTACAGGCCTGTAACACACTATCGCTTCTGCAGCAGCTTGTCCCACACTAAACACAGCTAATAGCGGTATTATTAGATAATAATAATTATTATTATTATTTTTCCTGTTACCCTGACAGTTATTGTTCCACCGTGCCCTGGATTTGTTGCCAAACCCTGCACATTTCTAATTTTAACAATTTTAATTTATCCCTTCAGTAATATTTAATAAAGGATCCTTCATATTAATTTTTGATGTATACAGAGTCGTGTTTGATCAGTCTCGGATATGCTGATTCCAGTAAATCCTTTTATAGTGGGAATTTGTAGGGGAATTTGTAGGGGATGATGAGGGATACCCCTTAATACATCAGGATGCCACAGGGTACTGCATCCTTACCCAGGGTGCGAGGCCTACCCCCCCATGGTTCCAGGTACCCAAGAAACCGATGTCACTCCCATCTGCACCACAAAACCCAATCACCTTGTGGCGCCCTGCACAAGCCAGGTCGTCACAAGTACTACACCAACACACCCCACACCCCGGCTAGGCACACCGAAGCCAAACAAAAATCCTTGTTGCCTTCCTCCAGGGGCTGATGTCCACACCAGGGGGTGGAGCCAGGCGGTTGGTCCCGCCCACCGAGGAGTTCACAGTCCTGGAGGCGGGAAAATTAGTCAGATTAGTTTTGAGTTTTGAAGAGTGAGGTGGTAGTAGAGGAGACTGACCGTGTCCGGGTGTGTGGCCCGGGCACACACAGCAAGGTTGGCAGACGGTGGTGACCGTCTGCAGGAGAGGCTGATTGGAGCGAACCGTAAGGACCGGGGACGGGCGGTGGCCCGACGGTACCGAATCGGGGAGCGAAGAGAAGCCAGCACCATTCGGCAGGGCTTACGGACCCCAACCAGGCTAGGAGTCGCCGTAAAACTGGTCAAATCCGTTAGCGAAGGGAACCTCCGGGGTTTCCCAGCAGTCAAGACCCGATTGAAGGCAACAGCTCACACCATGAAGGGAAACACAGTCACCGCCAAGGCTACAGTTCCCAGGGCCAGAGCCTGCGGGCAAAAGGGGCTCCCTCAGCATCCATCCAAGCTGGGGAGCGGGTTACCGGTGGGAAGCCATTGGAACCGTAAACACAACACAGGTGCAGGGAAAGGCAGTCACCATCAACCTACCGGGAGAGCTACCGCAGCCGTCTGTGGGACCCGTCCATCCAGCCATTTGTTTGACCAGAGACTCCGTGTGAATTACCCTGCACCTCACCAGGCCCCGTAACCCGCCTGCCATCCCTAACCCTCACCGGGGCCCCGGGACAAAAAACCCCCCTACCCACGGACGGGAGAACCAACATCCAAGCTGCTCCCTGTCATCGCTTCCGGGATCCCCGTCCAGAGCAGCGGTGGTGTCACAACTTCACCACAACCGAAGGGTGGCGTCACGGACAATACCCCTAAACCAAACCACCCCCTTTCACTCACGGGCGAGGAACGCCGCTCGAGTCCCCGGGATCCGGCCCACCGCTCGAGCCACCACCGAGCAGCAGCAGCAGCCGGACCCGAGCAGTGGGTGAGCACAGCGTCCCCTCCTCCGCCTGCGACAACCTAACAGCAGTCACTGCCAGACACACCCGGGGGGTGGGTAAACTGGAAATGGGTCGGCCACTGGGGGACTGAGCAGACTGTGAGAGGGAGACAGAGAAGTGAAGTAGGCTCTAAAGAGAGAGGAGCTGGGAGTGTGAGCTCCTGGGGAGATAGGGAGACTGGTTGGGTCGCAAGCGGTGATCCGGGTCCAGAGGAGTCGGGGATCGGTAGCAGGGACATTGGACGAGGGTGTGATGGGCATAGTCTTGGAGAACTGTCGGCACCAGAAAACCCAAAAGAACAGACTGGTACCGAGCATGACGGAGTACAGGACCCTAGGTCAGGAGTCGATTCAATGTCCTGGCAATTCACCTATAAGAAAGAGGACCTCCAAGGACTTCCCTATGAGCTCAGAGGTTGAGGGCATCAGCACAACGAGGGGTATAGGGGTGTATCCAGACACAGTAACCCACTAAAGTCCCACGTGCCAGCCCTTAAGAGCACGGCTACACATAGTGAGCAGAGCCCCCAACAGCTTCAAGCCACAGGGACCACTAACGGACCACAAATTATGCACGGAGGCAGGCTCCGGATCACTAAGTGACATCGGTGGGACCGGGTACTTGGACGGGCTCCCGGCAGCGGCAGCTGTACACACAGACTTTGGTTTACCTACACTGTGTGCGTCTCCTTTCTAAACCTCATCCAGCACCATGAATACCCACAGTGAGTACCCTGGTCCAAGGCACCCTGACCTCCCAAAGCACCAACACCCTGAACCCAGGGTCTTCCCTACCTGCGGAGGGACTGACACCGGATCCGAGCAGCCCGACCAACACCGGCACGGTACAATACTAGCAGCTCATTTGATAAAAACTTGATATAACTTTTCTAATTAACGGGTTAAGACCATGAAATAAAGCCACCACCGACTCCACAAGGTCCAGGCAAGCGAATGTGTTAGTGGGCAGCCAAAGACAGGACGTATATTCCCTTTCAATGCACGTTTGGCTGCCCATGTTATTGGAGATAGGAGGCTACCTTACATTTAGGGTGACACTTATTTCCAGTAAGATACAAAGGATTGATATGGAAGAATCGGGCAACGAGATGTCTTCAGGTCCCGTAGACCGTAGATTGTTGGTGGCAGCCATCACTACGGCTCAGTCCTAGGTGTAACCACTCATTGTCACTTTTTGTACTTATCACTTCCTTCTTCCCCAATCGCTTCTCAGATTAGATTTAGAAAATCTCATTTCTGTCTCCTGATTCACATATGAGGGCAAAGCAGAAAAACCTCCACCTAATGCCCCCCATTCCCAGTGCTATCTATAAACGTTGTCTTTTAATCATTAGTTAATTTTTTGGGGAGGGGGAATACCAGAAATATAAAAGTTGAAAAATCCTTTACCTCTACCTGTAACACCCACACCGGCGTCCCCACACTGTCCTGCCTCCCTCCCACAGTGGGGACGTTGGCCTTCTCAACCGTCTGGCCTTCCTTCGGTGGCTGCCCCATTTCTGTCCCATGCAGAGGCTGTGTACTCATTGCAGGCTTCCTGGTTCTGCCCTAGGGACTTGTGCGTGGCCACGCCCCCTTTCTTTAAGGGCCAGTGCACCCTTAACCCGGAAGTACCTCGCAGATCAGATGAGAGGCTACAGCTGGGCAATGGGTCTTATACGTTGCTAGGTCTCAGGTCCCCTAGCACTGCGCTGCTGTCTCTGCTGCTGCTGTTGTATTATGTTAGTTTCTGCTGCTGACATATGTTTGTGTTTCAGTGTACTGCTGCTGTTATCCCTAACCTGCCGCTGCTGCTACAAGCTGCCACGCCGGCTGCCAACCACATTACCACCTGCCCCGAAGTATCCCCACCAGCTGCTGCTGCTGTAACCATCCATCCCAGTTGAAACCTCGACACCTGCTGCCACTGTTCCCTATCTCCAGAGACTGTCGCTCCCGTACCGCTGTGGTCAGCCGTTGCAGCACCAGTCTTCCCAAGTGGCACCGGTCTCACACCTGCAGCGTCGCACTCTCACCATTAGAGGCTCTGGTGAAAACCAGCTGTGGTTCCGCAGTCAAGCCCCTCTGGGTTTTCTCGGTGTTGTGGCCCAGTGGGTTTGCCAAGCCCCTGCTTGCCTGGCGAGCATAACACTACCCCTATAGCCATATCTTAGAAGACTGGTCAAAGAGTCTCTATCAATACAGTCATGGCACTAATGATTTAGGAAGATTGTGGAATTTTTAGAGTAATGGATTTTGCTAATTTTTTTCATATTTTGATTATTATTTTTGGAGTTTAAGTTCCAGTATTAATTGCTAAAATAAAGCATACAGATATTCTAGAACAGCAAAGCTTGAAACTATAAGTGATAGTTTAGCAGCAATTATGCCCTAATAACGACCTTCTTCCCCTCTGGCTATATTTATCCACCTCCTGTAGATGCAATGACTTAGGTTGAGCATGCGCAGTTTTCTATGACTTAGGTTGAGCATGCTCAGTTTTCTATGACTTAGGTTGAGCATGCGCAGTTTTCTATGACTTAGGTTGAACATGCGCAGTTTTCTATGACTTAGGTTGAACATGCGCAGTTTTCTATGATTTAGGTTGAGCATGCACAGTTTTCTATGACTTAGGTTGAGCATGCGCAGTTTTCTATGACTTAGGCTGAGCAAGCGCAGTTTTCTATGACTTAGGTTGAGCATGCGCAGTTTTCTATGACTTAGGTTGCGCATGCGCAGTTTTCTTTTACTCTTCACTACATGTTGTCAGGCCTCTCTCACTGCGACGGAGATTCATCTGTCTATGCGCCCGGAAGCATTCTGTGCACGCGAGCAGGAATTCACCACCTGACACTAACCTGTGTCTGCACCCTGAGCTCCCTAATGTCCTTAAGCAGGTCCTTAACCTCCTCGTTCCACCGCTGTCACATGCCTAGTCCCTAGCTGTCCCTCCACTCACCCTGGCTAGTGTCAATACCGGTGAGTGCACTAGACTTCACCACTGTGGTAATAAGACACAGAGGAAGGAAGACAGAAAAGGGAACATAGACAAAAAAGAATATACAATGAACATCACTGCTGCAGCCAAACACCAGTGCTGCAGGCGACAAAGCTCCAACAGCTTCCAAATGCTTCCTCTCTCTCCACAGTGGTCAGTTCAGAATGAATGCAAGTCTATAACCGGCATCAGGTGATAGAACATGTGACTATTGAAAGGGAAGGGGAGTGGTAACAAACTGACAGCACCTGAGATTGAACAAACCAGGAACAACCAGCAAGGAAAGAGTTCTTAACCCTTGCTGCACCAAAAGAATGCAAAAATGCGTAAAAACCCAGAATCTCACTTAGATCGCAAACCTGTCACATGTCTCCCATGGAAGGGCCTTATGACAATTTGAGATTATTGCATTGTGCACTTGTTTTCAAGGAAATTGAATTACAATTTAGAGAGGTGTCAGATTTAGGGTATGTGAACATGAACTTCGCCTGGAACCCACCTAAAAAAGCACTAAAAGAAACTCCAAAAAGAATGAACAGACGCATAGAAATGTCAGGCTGCAAAAGCCATGAAAAAGAAGTGACTGGTCCATTCTGCTTAGAAGCCGCCATTATATAGTACTAAGAAAAAACATTGGAAAAGGCCTCCGAAAGGACATCAGGAAAATCTCTTGCGGGAAAAAAAACACTCCTGCATCTTCCTAAAGTATCTTCTGTTTTTTTTCTTTTAAAAAAATGCAGCTACGTCGCTGTCTAAAAGACGCTGTGTGCATGTGACCCGTGATATGGTGCACGCTAAAGATAGCCACTATCAAGATATGTCAGAAAACCATACAGCATAAAGCTAAAAATAAAGAAAAGATAAAAATAGGAGTTAAAAAAGGGGCATAAAAATAGGTTTAACTATCTGAACTGAAAGTGTGACGCCGTGGACCCCATGGGTCACAGGTAACAACACCTACCACATTACACACACACCCCCATCCCTTGTGAGGACACACCCGTCACCCGAAAGGGAGACCTGATGCCTCCCTCAGGGCCAGTAGGGCACACCAGGTGGGCGGAGTCAGGCAGAAAGACACGCCCACCGAGGAGACTACTGTCCTGGGGCAGGAAGTTCAGTCAGTTTAGTTTTGGAGAACGGAGTGTACAGTGACAGTGACAGGAGGTGTAGAGGAGCAGAGCTGTTAGGGACCCGGGTTGGAGCCTGAGATCCCCGTAACGTCAGGCAGGCAGACGGTGGTGGCCGCCGGCAGGAGTACCGGTACAGCAACCGGCGGAACAGTAGGGACCGGGCCAGGGTTGGAGCCCGACGGCCCTGAATCGGGGAGTCAACCCTTACCGGAGCACCAGAAACCGGGTACTCAGACCCCGTCCTAGCTTAGAAGCCACTGAGTATAGGCAAATTAACTGATTGCAGTCTGGACCTCACGGGTTCATACTCACCCAAAGTCCCAAAAGAAGGCAAAAGCCCACCGATACCGGGTGAGTGCCACCACCAAGGGCCAAACACCCGACGCGCCAGCGCCTGTGGCAACTGAGGGCTCCTCCGGTAGCCAAAACGCCGGGGAGCGGGTTACCACTGTCCAGGCAGGTGAGCCAACAGTCAAACAAGAGGTGCAAGGGAAAGAGGTCACCATCAGCCTCACAAGGGACACAAGCAGCCGGCTGCGGGACCCGACCAGACCCGAACTTTGGTTTACCAGTAACTCTGAGTGTGACTTAATTGTGAGTACACCAGTGCCATCCAGGCACGACACTGCACAGCAGCACGGCACCCTGCACCCCGACAACAACACCGTCACCAGTCCCCCCCAACCAGGCCCCGGGACACACCGCCACTATGTCACGGGCGGCGGGGCGCTGCGCTCGCTAACGCTCGGGTCCGGCGCTGCTGCTGCTCAGTGGCTCGAGCGATGGGCCGGATCCGTGGACTCGAGCGGCGCTCCTCACCCGTGAGAGAAAGGGGTGGTTTGGTTTGGGGATTTAGTCCGTGACGCCACCCACGGGTTGTGGTGAGGTTGCGCACCACTGCTGCTGGTGACGGGGATCCTGGGAGCGATGGCAGGGAGCAGCTGGGATGTTGTTTTCCCCCTCCGTGGGTAGGGGTTGGTGGTCCCGGGGCCCGGTGAGGTGACGGGGAGGCAGGGTTGGTGAGGTGCAGGGTCGCAGGGACAGCGCGGCGCGGTGCCGGATGGCACGGTTGTTCTCACTCAGCAACAGATGCACACAAAGTCTCTGGTAAACCAAACGGCTGGATGGACGGGTCCCGCAGCCGGCTGCTGTGGCTTCTCCCGGACAGTTGGCGGTGGCTGCCTTTCCCTGCACCTTTGTGTATGTTCGGTCCCGATGGCTTCCCAACGGTAACCCGCTCCCCAGCGTGTATATGTGCCGGAGGAGCCCTTTTGCCCACAGGCTCTGGCCCTTGGAACTCTAGCTGTATTTCCTTCTACTGGTCGGACGGTTGCCTTCTATCGGGTCTTGGCTGCTAGGAAACCCCTGGGGTTCCGGTCACTGACGGATTTGACCTATTAACGGCGACTCCACGCCTGGTCGGGGTCCGCAGGTCCTGCCTGTGTGTGCTGGCTTCACTTCGCTCCCCGGTTCGG